>NW_027271372.1:162500-337749 GCF_040938485.1 Diadema antillarum
TCGGAACACATTCATCGGCCGTGACTTCTTTAGTCGATTGCATGAATTTCAAATTCCATCACAAAACGAATATGTTTTCCTTTTAACATATTGAACGAAATTGCGTACACTAACTCTAAGATGAAATTGTTTTCCTATATCAACACGTTGATCGCGTAAAAAGAAATTGCGTGTTTTGAAATCATATTGCTTGCATAAGTCGCTTAGTCGAACGATCGGTAGACATGATACGGACTGGTATAGTTTAAATTGCATTAATTTGATTAGCAAGCGCTCACAATTCTGATATCATATCAACTAATCAACACCATGACTTCTATTTATACCTTCCGGACTGATATATCAAGACGGGTGCATGCGATGAATGGTAATGAACAACAGTTTTCGGCAATTTAATTTCGTTACTGGGTCAAACCAGTCTTGCATTTTGGCAGAAGTGATGTCAAAATATCATATATTATATATATAAATATAAATACATATATATATATTTTTTTAATTATTTTTTTTCTAAATAAAATAGACGAATCTTCCCAATTACCATGATTACTGATGACAATATTATTTGATATGATATATCCCTATGTATCAGTCACTATATAGTTCTCTATAACTGGTAAGAGTATGACTATAGATCGAGTTGATGCCTATTTGTATCTGACATGCATGGATTGTAACAACATGAATAACACATTTTTTTAGATGAATATGGTATGTAATCCGAAAGGATTGCCAGCACTTTCATGGTTTTAATTCCACTCCATGTTTAAGCTAATTCAATCAAACCAAACAGATAATTTCTATTCAATTAGTCATCCACTCACCCCCACTCCTAAAAATACTGTTATTTTATAGGAGTTTAAAGTTTTACATGTTTCGGGCCCCCTGTTTCAAGGCCACTTATTCTGATCCACTTACTTTGTACCACATTGCCCCCACATCATCCCGTCACAACATACATAACGAACCGGTAAATTATCGCGTCACAACATTTGTGATTAAGCTTGAGAGTTCTCTTCACGTTGACAGACTGGTGTGATATTCATATCTATAAGGATATGTTCCCCTATATAGTGAACCACATAACAAACAAATTCATCAAATTTATTTCAATATCTGGAGTTTAGTTTGCACACTTGTGTTTTTGTCAAAATGGGCAAGCTCTCTGTTTGTTTTTTCGCTTACTTGTAATGTTATTTCCATCTAAGAAGATGGCTTGATAGCCCATATTCAGCTACACTAAGCTGGTCTTCCATGGGGTCCAGTTTGCGATGTAAGGTGGGAACACGTCACCGGGTTAAACAGCCTGCTCTTTGCGATGAAAATAAATGAAGTGGGATCTTTTATGTATGCATGAGTTGCGACTCTCTCACACACGGGACCTCTATATTATGTCCAGTATACGCGGGACAGAGTGTTTTGCCTCTTACTAGAGAGGACGGTATGATTACACACAACATTGCTCAGTGGGACCCGGGAATCAGACCGGAGAACCCGGGAATCGAGACGGCGTCTGCCTCACGATCCTTTGGATTAGCGTGAGGCAGACTCGCTGTCATACTGACTGGGCAAACCCACCTCCCGTTCATTACTGAAGAGCCGTTTCGTTACAACAGTTTATAGTTAGCTGGTCTACTGTTGATACATTTATCTTTTACCAAGCTGCTCTTCATTTCATTCCACTTCAATATTCCCTCTATTGCTTATCAGCTTAGAATACATCATAAACGATGTCATAAACACATACAGATTTATTATGACAGTACGTCAGAAAACAAGAAATACCCCCAAATTTTCTGGAAGGATCTAAAGTATAGTTATGAAAGATGAGCAAGATTATAAAACATCATTTACAGGTGAAGTGTAGTAGGATTCGCTTGATATTGAGAAAAACGGAAGGACATTGTGCATTACTTTGAACAACACTCAGAGAATGCTCTCATCGTCGCAAATTTTCAAAACACACAATAGGTATAGGCCTTATACTCGGTCCTAAAGTGATACTGTCCATTATTCTGCCATATGTAATGAATTTGAATGATTGATGACATCGGAAAATCAATCCTCCGATGATAAATAATGTATGTATTCATTTATTTATGTGTTTGTGAGTGTGTGTGATTTAGTCTGTGCTATCCACGCTGCGTTTACCTTGCCAATGGGCGCGTTTTACGGAGAGGAAGAGGTGGGGGGGGGGGGGCTGAAAGGGAGGGAGGAGTAGAGATTGCTCATTAAAGCACCGAATATTAGGCCTAAACAGTGGCGGACAAAAATTGGTGGCAGGTTTATGCTTTTGACTAACTTAGATCCTCTTAAGAGCCACTCTGGCTCATTGCTGCATGTAGTCAAGTGAGTACTTTCTTATAATTTATGCAGGCTGATCAAGGACATTAAAATAATATGTCTTCACTTAAAAAAAAACACTGGAAATTTAATTTAAAAAGATGATATAAAGATAACCAAAAGTGCACTAATACCGAATATCAATATTGTTTTGAATTTGTATCAATCTGTTTCCGTATAAGTCAAGTATTAAAACGCAGAGTGTTACAAAGAGCAGCGTAAAAAAGAGCAAAACCATCTTAAAGGGGATGGCTAGTAACCGATCAGTGGGAATCAGTGGGAATGCTGAGGGATGATTGTTCCAATCCTTGTGGGATTCATTTAAGAGTACATTATATCTACTGTTGTGTGAAAATTATTTGCTTCAGAACGGTATCATATTCAAGTAATGTGCAGATTAATGCCCCGTCACTGACCAGGGACGCTTACCTGGAAACATTAAACTGCACATTACTTGAATATGAGACCATTCTGAAGCAAATAATTTTCACACAAGAATAGATATTTAATGTACTCTTAAATGAATCCCAAGATTTGGAACAATCATCCCTCAGCATTCCCACTGATTCCCACTGATCAGTTACTAGCCATCCCCTTTAAGATGAATACAGAGCATATACATAAAAATAAAGATAACAATTATACATGTACGTCAATATGCAGGGATTACCATTCAGGAATGTACCAACAAGGACACACGGTGTTCTTCCGTTCTTCCATGAGCTCCCAAGACAATAGATACTGTACCAAAAAAAAAAGTATTCAATATATGATTGATTAGCTCAATGAAAATATACTCATTATAAAAATTCAGTATGAGAGAGATGAGATGGAAATTTACAACAAAAGAAAAAGAAGTCAAGACTAAGAATGTACTCAGTTTATTTCTGAAAGATGATAAACCATGAGATTACTTTGATTCAGAGCACCTTCAGATTTAGAGAAAAAGTTCGTTGCAGTAATCCGTACACTGCAAAAAGTCCGGTGTTAAATAGTGAACACCGAGCTGGTGTTAAATTTTCGGTGCTCATTTATGGTGTTAAATTAACACCTCCGGGTGTCATTTCCAAATTTTAAACTGTTTTTTGAAGAGTTTCTTAGGAAATGCACTTCTTCTTGATTTTTAATCTAAACAAGACGATCAAGAATTTTACATTAAAATACTAGATTTTTGAAAAAAATGTGAAAATAAATTTACACCAAAGTAACACCAGCTGGTGTGGTCTCTTATTGAAGCTGGACGGGTGTTAAACCATCGATATTAACACCAACAAATATCAAATCAACACCATGTGATGTCATTTTTGAATTAACACCAGTACAGTGTCAAAATAACACCAGGTACAGTGTCAAATTAACACCACGAAGTGTCAGGTGAACACTTTTCAACACCATCACAGTGCATTTTTAACACCTGTGGGTGTGGTCCTTTATTGAAGTTTGATTGGTGTTAGATTTAACACCCGTGGTGTTAAATCTAACACCGATGTTTTTACAGTGTATCGGGTTTTGGTAGAGATAATTTTTCATTAGACCTGAGCAAATAACCACGTTGACTGTATCAATTCAATAAACGACAGGGTGTCAAATTGAATCTTTAGAAGGCGAGCGTTCAAAAGTATACATAGCGTGCATTAGTAGATGAGCGTAGAGATTAATAAAAGAAACACTCTTTAGAAATCGACATGCTGTCATATTGGAATGACTTAAACAAATACACATCTTTGACTGTACATTAATTCATAAGGTAGCATCTCATTTCTAAATCAAGTACAGGTATGGTCATTCTTCCCATATTCTTAATTGACAGCGACAAAAAAAAATTGTTGAGGTGAAAGGTGAAGATGAGTAGGGTGACGATGGAAGATGAATGAGATACTTTAAGTGGCAATTGAGTATTGCCGAGTATTGAGTATTGAGTATTGCCGAGTATTGCCGAGGACCAAAGATTAGAATGGAAATGGAGGGTCCCACTTTTTTAAGTGGGACCCTCCATTTCCATTCTAATCTTTGTATTAGGTATATACCTTAGAAACGAAATTCTGTTGTTACTCGTGACCACTTGTACGTTTTCTTTGAAATTGTTATAAATTTGTTCTGTAAATGTATTGTATATATTTTTTTCTGTTTATTCAATGAAAATGGAAATAAAATTGAATTGAATTGAATTTTAATTCGTTATCCCTGTAGTAGCTCCTGGACATGTGATCTATGATCTGAGAATTACTATATACATGCACACACACACACACACACACACACACACACACACACACACACACATATATATATATATATATATATATATATATATATATATACATACATACATACATACATAAGAACGCATATAGAATCCGAGGTCAGAGACAAGTAGTCTTGTTGATCTAAAGCTTTTACATTGATTAAAATTGGAGCATTATGAAAGCAAATATCTATAAATAACTGTGTATAGTTTTAAATCTGTCGCTGTCAGCTGAAGGTGAATCACTGTAGTCATTAACGTGATAACCATATATTCAATGATAAAAATAATCAATGATTTTTATCTCCAAATTCCTTCGGCTTATATATTAGAGAATTTGTTAGATACTCCATCGGGCTAATCAGGGATGAAAGAACAATATCCGTGAAAGGTACACTCATACTTTGTCAAGATGTACCGTTTTCAAATATCTTGATACTGCCTTTCATTGGAATGATGGCTTTTATTCTAATGACGATTTAATTTTGATTATAGCTCGTCTCGTCTTTTTCTAAGAATCAAATATATTGATTTCGTATGTACATGCAAATGTTATATTTTACTTTATACTTCTTGTAGAAATTAAATGGAAATGAAATAAAATATCATCTTCCATAGTCAGTGAAAGATAAACATAGTCTTATCTTTCATGTAAGATTTGCGAGGTCACGTACTGTACTGCCCGACTTTGGCAAAAGGAAGCAAGTGACATACCATCCGAATTTGAGTTATTGATGTTTTCATAATTCACATAAGGAGCTATTCTTCCAGGCCAAATTTCTTGCAGAAACACTCATCCTACTAAAAGATATGGTAGATAAGACATCATGATAGTCCATTGACTTCAGTGTAAATGACAGACACATTTTGCTCTTCTACGAGAAATGCCACTTTTGTCACTTGCTTCCTTTTGCCAAAGTAGGGCAGTGTTATTCGTCGATATCTGATATCTTTTATAATCAAGTGTGCTGTCATCGTTAGTGTTGGCAAAGACAACATACTCGACTCTATAAGTAAGTGTGGTTATCTAAGGTTTGCTCAAGCGGGAATGATTGTCGACGGAGTCGCCCTTGGTGGATGCGTTTGATTACCTTTATTTTCCCCCCATTTTTCATTATCATGATTGTAAATGGTGATCATGGGACGTGCATCAAATTAATTCGAGATGGCAAACCAGTAGTCCTGCATGCATGCGTCCCGTTGCTATGTGGCTAAACGCAGTCAAGTTGGCTATGCAGCGACTCGATCTATAACACAGATCATTGGTTGCAGTTGGCCATTACCGGATATTCGATTACGGTGCCACATTATTAACCCTCGCTCCATGCATATCGCTGTGCTGAATGCATGCACGACATTGTAAGTCATCATTCTGACATTTTGTCGGAATGTGTCGCCACGTGTCCGTGTATAGGAAGACATGATGTCGGTCTGCTCGCTATGCTTCCCCGCTGAATTGATCAGTGTCTTGTACAACAGGCTATAAACTAAGGAGCTATTGTGTAGACGTATCCCACCAGGTGGTCGCGCTCGCAAACGAAAGGCAATATGCAATTCCGTTATGATTGCGAGCGGTGCGTTGGGATACCAGTGGCGATGGTATGTCCGCTCACGTAGGTGTACATCATGCGAAATTGATGACTCCTCTCGGCTATGCTCCTACGTGTATATGATGCAAGGAGGGGCCACATTTTGTTTTTGAGGAGTAAATTACCGTCCACGGCACATGGAAACCCACCACCGTTTTGTTCTTCTCAAGCACCTGGAGAGCATCTCGCGACAGATCGACCCGGCGAAGGTTGCGGCCTCTCTCGCCGATGACCATGGGGTCCTGCCCGCCATTCTCCGGGAGAACGTTGCCAGGCAACCGTCTCCCAGGCAGCAAGCGTTCCGCCTGGTGGAGCTGGTGGTGTCGTGCGGGCCGCAAGCTTTCGAAGCGCTCTGCAGCGCTCTGACGACTCAGGGCCACGAGAAATTAGTTCAGACCATCCGACAGGCGGAGAACGACACGAGAGTGGCAGATCCAGCCGTCCTGAGACAACTTCGGAAAGGTAACCAAAGATTAATTTCTTTATCGAACCATAACATGCATGCATGCATCTCTTTTTATCGATGATTTGGTATCAAAGTGTGAAACATGACAGGTCAGAGAAATTGAGTTGTAGTCTGTGTAGTAATGCGTTGAGCTGTGCCGATATGTGTTGAGCTGCGCCGATAATGTGTTAACCCGGGTAAGTATGATTGTTTCAACTGTTTTAAGCACAACGTCGATAGTCAGGATAGTTGTATCGACATCGAATTTCGTGGGTTTTTTTCCTACTCTTTTTTTTTGGGGGGGGGGGGGGGGGGGAGGAGGAGGAGGAGGAGATGCTCTTCGAGGACTGACCATTACTGAAAAAAAATCTCTTTCGAATATACGTCATGCTTTATAGATGTTTATTCGACATAGTTTCCTTATGTTTCATCGAACAACTATGAGAGAGAGAGAAAAAAAACCCCATGATTTTTGCAAAAATACCTCACCCTATAACCAACCATACTTGAATCAAAGATATTAATCCTAAAAATGGACAACTCAAATCTTTCATGAACCACTAGGTTTGTTTAAAAAGATTTTTGGCCCAAACAAGATGGAAAATGTGATTTTTTTCTTTGTGTCCGGCCGATCGATAATATCGTGATTTCAAATAATCGTCAATTTCTCAGATTTAATGCCAATAATTGTGTTCCTATGACACAAACCATAGATATTGAATTTGATATATAAGACTCTGGACGAACTGAAAATTAAGATAATATCAAAACCCGAAACTATTTTGATCTAGAAAAAAGCATACCACAATATCACGCCAACAAAGAAGAAAATTTAGCCCAAGTAGGTTTTCAGCAAACCAAGTGTTTAGGGCAATTTTACCTACAGACGTGTGATAAACAATCAAGTAGGATACCATTTCTAGTAAGTTCCTTCAGTATCATAAAAGTCCGGAGTTTGTACTGAATTTATTACCTCCCTTCTTTTTGCATTAAACCTCTCATAACCACTACTGGAAAATGATTAAATGTACAGTTCATTCATTGTGGGGGCATGCCGATAAAGTTACATTGTATTGGCCAATCAGTAAGTGAAATATTTCCTGAGATAAATCATATATTTCTGAATGGGTTGCTCTTCAAGTCACATGGCTTGGTGTTTGAAAAAGAAAAAGAAATGTATATCACGAAAAAAAAAGTTTCCGAGTATGATTCTCTATGTTCAGTCGCTGATCGCAAGAAGTTAGAAAAGCATAACACAGTGCATGATCCGAGTCTTATTGTCAAAATCATTCCAGCACACCATCTATGAATGCTGATCTAAAGGAGCTATCGCATCATGTCGTCTTTATCTATGGGAAAACATAAAAGTTGCTCTAAGTTTGAGATCCCTCTCACTGTTTACAAATATCTTAACGCTGAATTACCTCCCTCCGAGATCTAAGAACTCTAAGAAATCTAAGATCTATCCAAAGTCCAGGGCTAAGACCAAGATACGATGAGAAATGTTCAGCGCAGTATATAGATTATGTATGTAATGCCCCACTCTCTATCAAGCAAGCAACACCTATGAAAGCGCACTGCAAGAAGTCCCCGGAAACAAACAAAGCAAAACAAACAAACAAACATATTTTGTACTGTAACTGTCAATTTCATGCACTCAAAGTTTATTTCGCTGTTTGATATTCAATAAAGCTCTCTTTCATTGGTTCACGTTTCCACCAATTAATATTCGCCGAATTCACAGAATTGATAGATATCATTCCATTTTTGACAAGTATTCATTACTACCGTTATCGTCAACGATAGTGCGTCCAGATAACATTTGCCTTAGCACACTCTTTAAGCATATTGTCACGGCCGACTATTAAAGGTAAATCCGCGTGAAATTCATCTCGATCGTCACCAAAGATGAAACAGAGTAAAGATTATAGGATTATCATCATGGTCCCGTGCTTTTAGGAAATATTGCCAGTTCTCGTCGTTCCTTCCAAAGGAAAAAAAAAAAGAAAGCAATGTCTACATCTGATACTTGTATGATATATTTCCAAGTTTCGAAATTTTTTCCCCCATGATGCTAATTGAACTGTACTTTCAGACGTGATTGAGATGCTCATATCTAAAGTAGATATGAAATCATATTTAAACAAAGAGTTGAATGGAAAAAGGATAATCCTAATTTTGTAAGGTCAATTTTGTTAGGAGTACTTCTTGTCCAGGTCTTCTATTATTATTATTATTATTATTATTAGTAGTAGTAGTAGTAGTAGTAGTAGTATGTAGTAGTATGTGCTATAATGATTCCTCTTATCCCCGCAAGCAAGGCTGTTTAAAAAAAAAAATCTTAAAAACTTGAATTGTGTATTCGGGAATTCGGATCAACGGCATATCAATCAATCTGAAATTTTCGCTTGTAATAAATCGTATTTACGTGGTTCCTATCGTACGTCACAGGATTATCATTGTCCGACATTAATTATGCTGTCTGAGGTTTCGTCTGAAATGTGAGCTAATTTGACACGTGTTCAATGAGTTCAAATTAGATTTGTCTGCCTGTTGGCATCTAGTAATTTGCTCCTGGTGTGTGTCGCATCGATCATTTCATGAAAGCCACCCGACATTTACTCCCGTGCAGATGATATGATTTATAGATACAAGCAAAGTCGGTGTTTGTTTGTTTTTTGTTTTTTGTTCTGTCTTTTTTTGCTGCGGCCATCCAACTAGCTCGACACCCACGACCCATAAATGGCCCACGAGTAACGCAGCCCACGAGCTAGACACCGAGTAAAACAGGCAAATAATGCCCAAGAGCTTGACACTATAGGCAAAAAATCTCGACAAAATAAAGTAAATTAAGCCCCGTGGTGCAATGGTGAGCTCGTGGGCCTTTTTTGTTGCATATAGTCGGAGCTCGTGGGAGTTTTTTACCTAGTGTTGAGCTCGTGGGCCTTTCATCTGCCTCATTTCTATCTCGTGGATATTATAGCTAACGTGGGCCTTGCGCCTATAGCTCTTGGGCTGTATGACTCGTGGGCAGTATGACTCGTAGACTGTATGTCTCGTGGGTGTCGAGCTCTTGACGTGCGCCTGTTTGTCACTGGGAGAGACTCTGGCTTTGTTGATTTTACAGGTTGGCAGTGTGCCAAATTCTTTCTTCCATGTGTAATGTCATTTTTCGTAACAAATTCGATTATTAGAAAAACCAACACGGAGTATAATCACTAACTTTTATCCAACGAAAAAGGACACCAAAATAGCAGAAAACGTTATATAAGTTTGTCTTTTGCTGGAAATTTAAAATAATACGTATACCTACGACCATGATCACTTTGGTGTCAGACTGTGCAGAACATTATGAATGTAAATCCGGGTCCTTGTGTATTGACGGATAGCTATACAGTATTTCATCACCGAATATTTTATTCGTGATAGACTAGATATGTTTTATGAACGTAATTGCGGAGGCGCTCATTAAGCTATACACACTTCGCTGGCTCCATTACCATAATGATATATTTACCCCCGATAATTAAAATGAAGATGTTAGCTCATGAAAGCATCCTCGTAGTCACTAAAGTGCAAGGTCTCTAAACCGCATCCCTCTCCTACCCTTCCTCCACTATACTGCCTTCTTCGTAGTCTTCTTCTGCCTTCCACCGCCTGTTCGTCCTTCTCGTTCTTCTCCCATCCTCCTAACCTCCTCCTTCTCTCATCCTTGCCCTCGTCCTTGTCATTCTCTTCCTCATCCTCATCTTCCTCTTCCAGCTCCCCATCCTCCTCTTCCTCTTCCTCATCCTCCTCTTCCTCATCCTCATCCTCTTCTTCCTCCAGCTCCTCATCCTCTTTATCTCCATCTCTTCCTCCTCCACCTTCTCCTCTTCCTCCCGCAAACAACCTCAAATTGGCAACACCAGCGTAGAATTTAATAATAGAAACATGCGTTGCCATGGCAATCAAAGCCGCAATGACAAGGTATCGACAGTGGCTGGTTTTGTTTTTTTCATGATTGCTGTATGTTGATGTGAGAGACCAAATGTTTTACGCTAATTAAGTGGAACGCGCCAGATCGCATATTATATACAGCCGGCAATCTCGGGTCTTGCAAACTTTTATCAGTAGCGGTGCAGTCTTCTTTTTTTTAATCATCTGATAATATGCGCTATAGGATATGAACAAATTAAGAATGAATGAATGAAAAATAATGCCAATGAAAAAAATGAATGCAAAAAGTATGATGCTTATCATACACACGGATACAGATACGTATAGGTAACCAATATTTAGTGAAATATACCTGTTTATATATTATATACATATATATATATATATATATATATATATATATATATATAAACGTATAAAGATGATAAAATTATTGCATAATACACGTACACGCATATCATGGGCGTTATCGAATTGTTTACGTACAATTCACCTGCTTTGCTTCATATCTATCAAACACGATTATGTAAGCAACTGTTGTCCAGACAGTCATTTGCCGCAACGATACTCTTTTTCTGATATCGTCATTGATTCACAAGAAGAGTTGAGTAGTAATATAGGCGTTTTAATGATGTCAAAAGAGACAATGTTCATGTATAGTCTTGCGATGCCTGCGTAATAAGAGATCATGTTTTTGCGCACATATTATGAGTTTCTTGGGGTGCACTGCTAAAAGTCCGGTGTTAAATATGAAACACCGAGCTGGTGTTAAATTTCCGGTGCTCATTTATGGTGTTAGATTAACACCTCGCGCGGGTATCATTCCAAAATATGAAATTGTCTTCTGAGTAGTTTCTTGGTTACTGCTCTTCTTGTTGATTTTGAACTTCAACGCAGGACGATCAAGAATAGGCCTACTTGATGTGGTCATTAACTCGTTGATGTGCCAACAATAGCGATGCCACCCTGACAACGGCTGAGCCTGAATTAAATTGGGTCAGGGATGAGATTCAAAGAAAAATTATCGATAATCATAGGCTTCCAATAATAAATTCCTCTTTCACACCTTTCAAATCAAATTTTACGGAGAGAATTATCTTCCGCTCAGTTTTACTCAGCACACATGGAATCTTTGCTATCTACAAAACCCGATAGCTTTGTAGTGAGTGACGAGTTGATTAAATTTTCACACGACGGTCTTACGTTGATATTTCCCGCAGTGAAGTTCCTTCAGGGATCAGCTTCTATAGAGTTAGCTGAGCGGAATAACTAAGAATGAGTCCATGCACGTCGATATAGGGCTAATGCGCGTTGAAAAAGAAGGTCATCGTATTAACTGCCGAACTATTTGCATGCCTTCTCATCCAGCCGTTTACCGACGCGGAATAATAATCTCGACCTTATTGCATCCGAAATCCACAAAGTTGCAAACTGACACTCTCCCTGCAACAGCGCGAACAAAAGTAAGCATAATGATATCTCCACTTTGTAAACCACGTCATCCAAGTCTGTTACTTAGCGCACCGTAGACCTACGCCGCGAAAGTAATTCGCTTGACAGTAAAGGTAGGAGGACCCCACGGGATTTCCAATGAGGATGATAGAAGTCTTTTTTTTAAGCTTTGGAAAGGTGCCAGCGTTGTTAGGGAAGGGATTATGCACGCATGCACCCTCCCACACACACTCATACCCGTATAATGTTGTCTATATATAGAGAAAGAGAAAAAAAAAATCTTAACATATACGTAACGGCTACCAACGCAATACTATGAATACCACACAAATATATATATATATACATGTGTGTGTGTGTGTGTGTGTGTGTGTGTGTGTGTGTGTGTGTGTGTGTGTGTGTACACACATGTTTATATACAGTATGTCAAAAAAATACAATCAGATTTTTGCTTTGGTAACTTCCAATATGATTAAAATGCCTGAATGCTATTTCAGGGTGTTCAAATATACAGTAACATCTTAGCTATATTTTGCAGAATATTCCATAAAATTTGGTCAAGTGGTCATAGAGAAATGTGTATCTTTGTAAAGCATGTCATGGGTCCGTCTCTTCCAAGCTTAGCACCTGGATGCTCTTGGAACTGCATATTAACGTGTGAACACAATGGACAGAACTTGGAGGGAAGGGATTCCTGACATGTTCTACAAAAATCCTCATTTCTCTTTGACTGCTGAAGCAAATCAAATGGGGGGGGGGGGGGGGGAGGGCTCTGTAAGATGTGAGTAATGAATTATAGTATAATACCCTGAAATTGTATTTGGATTGATGCACTATTTTTAAAGTTATCATAAGAACAGCGCCGAAGTGACTGTGTGCGTTTATGACACTGCCTGTTGCTTTAAAAAAGAAAAGAAAAGGATGGTAACTGTCTTAATTAGGTCCTTCAGAGTCCTTGATGCAGGTGTAGAGGATTTTGTTGCCAACATCATGAAACAATGAATATCATTCTCTTTTTAAGCCCCCTCCCTCCCCCCCCCCCCCTCTCTCTCTCTCCTAGTCTGTTTATAAGTGCTTTTAGTGAATTATGGAAGAAAAAAAAATCACCACTCCGGAACACATTGATCACTGGCCTTCCGCCCCTGTGTATGTTATTACGGAATGGTGTAATAAAAAAAGAGTAATCAAGTTCAGACCCATACACTGCCAAGGCTCCCCCGATGCCGCCATGGCCGTTTCGGTCGAAGTGGCACAAGCTCAGGGTTGTAACGGTTTCAAAAAAGTCTGAGTGTAAAATAAATAAGATTATATGAACCTTTCGAAAGCTTAATAGCATCAAGCTAATTCCATCTGTTTAATAGGTACTTATCATGCGTGGCAAAAGCGAATGAGATCTACTGGCAGCACTGTAACTCTGATGGGCATATCGTTATTTTGTTTTTAATTTTCTGGCTTTATATTGATGTATTTTCAGATACATTCTAGAGTAATTTCAATATGTTTATGTTAACAATAATGATGTGATATTTAGTGACAAAATAATCATGTGATAGAAAAAAAATCATTAATCAGTAGTGTGCTATATTCATTCGATACAAAGCCTTCTTTGATAACTTGATTTTAATAATTATGCTTAAAACATTGAAAGTCAAACTATAATAGGCCATAATGTTGAAGTGAAAGTGGTCCCGAGAGTACACACGTATAGGTGTGGAAGATTTGAGAAAAAAAAATGAATGTAATCGTGATAACGATTTGCCACTTTGCACAATTTCGCGGGAAACTGCATAATGTTATGGATGCGTATTAAAGTTATTATTAAAACGTTATCATTAACGTTATTATTGAAAACTGCGAATAGAGTGTATTGGTGGAGTGTGCATAATCCTGGGAATTTTTACTCAGCCGAGTAATTTTGCCAGTGTTCAGCGAGAAGAAAATACGAGAAAGCACAGTCATCTTGACATTCTAATCAATCATTAATCGTCGTATTTCAACATTGAAATACATGCTTCTTAATTTGGGTCTTAAAAGAGAACAGAAGAATTCCATACATCAGAACCACTCTGGAATGACATATTTTGAAAGTCACGTTGATTTTCAGTTATCACGCTTTCAGCAGCATGCATAAAATGTGTAATCAAATCTGAAAATCAGGGAAAGTTTACTTCTATCGGAAAACATTTTCATGCTTCATTCATTGGTTTATCATAAAAATCATATCTTTGCTTAAATTGGTAGAATTGCACGAGTTTTACAGAGTCAACGATATATTAGATAAAATTATCACACACAAACACACACACACACACACACACACACACACACACACACATACACATGAGCACAAACAAACAAATAAACACCCAGATACAAACGTGACGAAATCAACTTTTTTGATCTACATTAATGTAAAGAAACCTTAATAGTACATTCAATGATTTTTTTTCATGTAAATTATTTAAGGTGTATAAGAAGAAAAGAAACATGTACCACGACAATGCAGAACAATGTGTAGACCTAACTGAATAATATACGACAAACTCTATGCTGCCTTTCCTTTTTCCATCTTGAAAACTTGATACCTTTATTACATTTTACACCTAGATGACCGATAAATATCATATGATCATCAAAAATTAAATGCTATAAAAATGATAATTTTGCATTCAACCTCAGTGTTAATGAACTGATATGCTTCATATGATATCTGACTTATTTACAAAATCTCGCTCATCACTTATCATTTCGCAATTGGTCGGAATCACATACGTGTATTATATTTCTAAGCAGAGTTTTATGACATTGTCAATAATGAAAATAAAGAAACGCGTGCTTTTTACGCAACGTTTCTTGCTAAAACTGAATGACCTGTATTAATCTGCTACCGTGCCCTCGCTCTTTGTAAATTGAACTCTGCGAAGTAACGGCGGCATAGCTAATCCGAATTTGGGGGCATCACCACTCTCTTGGCGATGATAAAAAATCTACAGCGTCGCTCACATTAATAGTGCATTCACAATAATACAGGTCACGTGATCAAACGACCTCGATAGCAGACCTCGGCCTTCATTTCTCATGAGGATCCTGCAGTCAGGGCTATGCTACTTAATCACAGTGTTGAATGATGTAGATATACATAATGAGACATGACTGTGACCTATGGCGAATGGGTCTTTTGGGTCACGTGACCGTGCAATTATATTGTACCTTATCGCGCACTCGTTAATTTGATCATGCATAACACAACCAGTCGATCGCTGCAACATTTGAACACGTGAATGTTTATTCGGGTTATAATGGGACCCATTGCGAAACCAACAAAAGCGCTTCGTCCACGGTTTTCATGGTTCCGTGTGAACATTACTGCGGTTATATAAATGTACAGGCCTATTGTTCTATTGTAGCGTGGAGAGAATGTGCTGTGTGTGTGAGTGCCATGTATGTGTTTAAAGCAGAAAGTTGCTCTGCGGAATAATTTTCTCTTGTTTGACATTGAATCCTTGATGGAGATCAATTAAATATCTGTCGAATAGAGTCTTAATTGTAAGTCTATACGCTCCTCCCCAATCTCCCTCCCTCCCTCCCTCTCTCCCTCCCTCCCTTTCTCTCTCTCTCTCTCTCTCTCTCTATCTACCTACCTATATATATATATATATATATATATATATATATATATACATACATATATATCTCATAAGTATAGTACGTATAGGATCTATGACATACATAGGCAGTTTTTATGCAGTACACTTGCCTCCTAATATTGTGTCAAATATTGAGAGGCGTGAGTGATGTCAGGTGCTGTTGGTGGTAATTATACGACGAAAAAACTATTATCTCATCGCGTTTCGCATGATGTGGACCTTCGATCTACGTATACACCTTCAAATTCCACTTATCTTATCAACTCAGAATTTGTTTTCTAGCAAAAGATATTATTAGCCTAAAATAGTCTGCGTAAAGATTGGTCGCTGACTAGTTATGTTGTATGCATGCAATCAGGCACTCATTCAGCCAGGACCAAAATCGTTCTATGTAACGTCGTAACATCACGTCAGTTGTTCATATAACGCAAGAATTTGACAAGCCGTTGCCGCGGCTAGAATGAGATTCTGAACATTCATTTATACCATTATATTGTACGTGTAGATGACCTTGTTTATTGTTATAGCATAACACTTGACAGTCTCTCACGGGAAACCTCCATGGTCCATCCCATAATTATGATTCGTAATTATAGTATGGAGCTTCATACATTAACCTTTGAACATACAAGGTAAATGATGGCCATCGCTATAAACCGGAAATACACAGGTTCAAATTGAGTTGGGAGTTTTTCTTCTGAAGACCTGATCATCGAGCTATACCATCCGACTGTGGATTACCCACTGTATTTCAAAATTTAGCATCCAATTTGCATACATTTTTGAACATGTCAGGCTAGTCTCGTTCAAGCGTCTTGCTAGTCATGAACAAGGGCGGTAATTTGGCTCAGACGGCAGCGCATCTGCCTCCCAGTCTCAATGACCTGGGTTCGATTCCCGAGCGTAAGCTGAATTATGTTGTTTGCAATCATATACCGTCACCTCTCCAGTAAGAGGTAAAACACTCTGTCCCTCAGATGGGTCATAAAATGGGGACCCCGTATGTGAGAGATTAACAAGTCATGCACGTAAAAGGTTCCGCTTCATTCTGCCATCGCACAGAGCAATTAAGATGTGGTCTGCCCAACGTATTCAAAACTGGTCCCCATGGAAGACCAGCTATAGTGCAACTGAATATAGGCTAGCCAGGCATCTTCTCAAATGGAAATGAAACAAACAAGTAAGTAAGCAAGTAAACAAGCAAGCAGACAGACAGACAAACAAACAAACAACCTTTTTCGCCAGTTGAATATGGATGGAATCTAAATTTGTCAGTGAACCGGTCTACTGAAATACAGATTGCAGTTTTCGAATTTAAGTCAGAAGGGATTGTCTATGAAACCCGTTATACCTAATGGGTATTGACATGAACTCCAACTTTCCGAAAGTTTATTTTACAGAAGTGTAATTGATCATGCTGATTAAACGTTTTCTTAAAAGAATTGCCGCCATCATTATTTTGATAAAGTTTCCCGGAAATACAAGACTTATCATTAAAAGAGACCTATCATTAAAAACTGAATCATGATATTATTATAGAAAAAAAAATAATAATCAGCAGAACCAGATAGTCGACAGACCCTGACACATTTGTTAATTGCTGGCTTTTCTCCATTGAGTAGGTCTTGAAAAATAGATACTCCGAATTCCCTCATTTCGACATTAGATTGATATTCAAAGAATGATCCCAAAATCGCAGGGAAAAAAAAGCAAATGATGCTGTTAAATTATTAGTAATTTTTGCCAGAGGGGGAAAAAACACAAGGACCGACGGACTGTAGAAAAGTGAAATGATACGACCATTCGAGAGAAGGAGAAGGAGAGAGAGAGAGAGAGAGAGAGAGGGATGAGAAAAGGGGGGGGGGGGGTAAGGGAGAGGGTGAGTGAAGGGAAGGGAAAGGGACGGGTGATTTGAGTGGAACGAGGACGTCAAAAACAAAAACAAAAAAATGAGAGGGATGCAATGGTTCGTGGTTATTGTCCGAGGAGTCAGCGTAGCCCGTGTTTCCAGTTTAAAACAGTCATTCAATTCGATTCAATTCAATTATTTATCTATTTATTCCAAAACATGGTCTGTGGTGTGTCCCAAAGCTTATCAGCTGCCATGGTAACATTGGTATAATTCTATCCACAATTAGCTGTATAATGATTGCAGTGACAATGGACTTATACATAGGAAAAGAAAACAACTATCATGCATTCTTCATTTCTAAACAGATAAGCCAGTTCGCAATTCCACTTCGCGCATGAGCAGAAAAAAGGTCATTCCTACCAACAGGCATGTTGGTTTTTAAATTCACTGGGATAAGCATCTGTAATGTAATGATTATTCATGTAATCCTTATAAATGTTGCTTGCCAGCATATCCGCCTGACAGCAAAAGTGGTATTTGGCAATACCTTAAACAATAGAAAGAGATTGTTAATACATTCAATGCAAAATAATGAAATGGATGTTTTCCCAACTGTTAATTGACGGGCCATCCTGGTCATCTGGTCTATGCAAGTTCATTCTTTGTTTGACCAGGATTGATGAATCCCACAAGTTGTTACGTAAAGCTTATACATTATGACGCTATGAAAATGAGTGAAGTGCCCCTAACCAACTGAGAAAAAAAGATAGGTAATTCGTGCCAATGTGCCCGTGAGCTAACTCCGAACTGGCTTATAATATTTGTTTTGTGTTACCTAGTTAAATGCATTATTTATCATTTTCAGATGAAGCAAAACCAAGCTTTAATAGTGCTTCAAAATAGTTCCAAAATGTGAGTTAGGGATAGAAACAACCAATGTAAAGATGTTAATTAGTATAACCGATGTTAAATACTTGAATATATAAATTGTGAACTATAGTTATAATAAGATTGTTGCTAAATAAACCGTCTACAGTTATGGTTTATTGACCAAAAAAAAAACCCCAAACAGTGATATCTCCTTTAATATATTTTAGGCTTTAAATATTGCGAAATGTAATGGTCGGATTTTTGTTATACAACTGACCTACCAAATGTGATAACTAAAATTCTTCTTTCTTTTTTTTAAATCACTACTTCCAATGGTAAACAGTACCTTTAAAAGAGTTGTGCAATATATCTTATTGAAACTTCTATTTTCAGGAAAATGTAAAAGCCTCTACTAGGTGACAAAAATTAATGTTTGCTGCATGTATACGCAAGACATACATACCGTGCAATTATGTGTGTGCGTGTGCGTTTGTGTCGTGAATACGTGCGTGGGCGGGCTTGTGTGTGTGAGTACACCACATTTAACGTTTACAGGCTATCATACAGACTGAACATTGCTTTTGAATTTAATTTGATGAGTTTATTGATACCAGTATAACCATTTCTTTCAAAGTAATTTTAAAAAAGCCACACAATACATAGCGATATATTTGAGAATGGTAGGCACTGCATGGTCATCAAAGGTTGTTCGAGCCTCATGTCCACAAAAACGTGTCGCGACTTACCCTGACGTTTATCACGGAACCTTTCAACGATTTTGCCAGATTTTAATAAGGTATGTTCCTCACGTTTCACGGCAAATTGCAAGCAGAGAGAGCAAACGAATGCAACTTTTTCTCCTCACGTTCAATGTTTGAGTCTCGTCGAGATTATTTGACTTGTTCCCATGGCAACCGTATACCATTGTTCAAAACTTTGCAGTCTTTGAGCGAGAGGGAACGAGGTTTTAGGATCTAATGTTGATATCCTGTTTGCAAGAGGTCCAGGTAGAAAACATTAAAGGGTAATAACGGAACATCTAAAATTTGACCGAAAAGAAAGAGTAAAATTTCGGAAGCGCAACGGTATAGAAATTTGATCAAAACCGGATAAAAATCGAGGAAGTTTTGAATTGTGATGCTTCGCTTATCTTTTTTTTTTTTTTTGCTGTTGTTGTTGGAAAAACAGATCTCGAACAGGTGACATGAATATGCAAATAAGCGAGGTGGTAATGTCATCTCCTCATCAATTTATATCGACCGTGTACACACACACACACACACACACAAAGAAAACAAAAAACTGAAAAAGAAATATTCATTTCTTCAAAGTCATAAAAGAGTAAAGTACAATGACTTTGCATAACATTGCTCAGGTGAGGTCGAACATGAGCCGTTTGATTACAAAGCCTACAAAAGAATTTCGCTTGTATAGGTTACTATCTAGACCAGAAGTTGAATGGAATCAAACGATATGATAATGATTACCACCGTTGCAGCTTAGTTTCTGTAAAGAAAGAAGCACTATGCCCTATCAATACGAGGAATTGGATAGGATAGCAACGACGACGGCGTCGAAGACGATGCCGACATCGTACGTCTGTTTTCAAAGTCCAAATCTCGCTGCAATTTTCCTACTCGAAACGTGTCTTTCAGATCTACACTCGACCGAAACAGTGATTAAATGTGTGAAAAGCAATCTTCATGATAGATCCATTATAATATTTATGTCAATGCTATCTAATGTATGAAACACATGGCATGCATTCTTAATAAGGAAAGTAATGACAAAACTGAATTACGTCATTAGCAACAGAAAAAAAACATGGCAAGCTTTGTAACGTTCTTAAACGACATTCAAAACACACCATTATGTTGCGGCTGACATTATTTTTGACAGCAACAAACGGCTAATCACTTCGCTGTTTTGCCATGCATCGGCATTATCATGGACCGCAATATTTGCTTGCACTATCCAGCCTCGAGTTGGGAGAAAGATCATTTTGACGACACAGCAAATGTTGTGCTCTTATTTTGATAGTTACACTGCTAGATGGTAAGCTTAAATTTAGTTGAGTTTGTGCAGTGATGAAGCAATAAGCATTGCACGGAAGCGCCACACTTTTGCCCTCCAGTGGTTGGTCTGCGTGTGTACGTAATTGTATGTCATTGGGAATGAGCACGATGAGCGTGCGAACGTCTGCTCGTGTGTGATCGTTTCGGATATATCATGTATATATAGAACCACAGAGCCGGCATGGCGCCAATTTTGTGGCTACGTTGCTCTTCGATGTAGGCCAGTCGATTGAGGCTTTTGGTGGTCCCTTTATCAGAAATGATGCCTTACCTGAAGGACATACAGACAAAAATGATGCTTTTCCTGAACGACATCAACATAGAGACGCATCAGAATATAATCACCAACTTTCCAAGTTCTGAATGGTGTATTGGTAAATGCCATATCATTTTTGTTAACAGTTTTTATCTTTTAAACTTTCATCTTCTTTGCCTCCTTCAGATGCCTTGCAAAAAAAAGAAAGAAAAGATGATGCTAATCGCCTTTGTGATTATGAAGGCTGCTAGAAGATTGCTAAAAGTTTGCGATGTATTATTTTGATAACTTCACAAGCTCATATTATGGAATAAAAAAATGGTTACTTAATATATCTGATTCGATGAGATAGAGGCAGATAATCAATCAGTTGACGAAGGCAACAAATCTAATTACGAAAACGAATCAATACCATTTATGAACTCAGCCCTGCGGAATATCTTACGAGTCGTATAGTCTTCGGCTCGGTTCATATGCGAATTAAATGGCGTCTTTCCTACGTCACTTCGAAGTTTTTATGATATTTGGTCAATTATTCAAGGACGACCTCTGTCGCTGAAATAGGAAATCAATACATCATTTATAACCTTTCTTTGATCTACGTTAAACTTCAATCGATATCACAAACAACCCTGCATTCAGTCGAGCGCGAAAGAGAAAAGCGCAATGGCGCAACCGATATAGTCATTAATTTTTGCCATCTCTCGTTTTTGTCTTGACTGACAAAATGAACGCGCGGTCCCGGGTATAACTGGGGCTTGTTCTAATTACGCATGGTCATCAAATGGCCTCTTTAAGTAATAAGTCCCATACTGCTCCGCTGTTCACCTGTTTCGTATGATTGGATTTTCTTTTTTTCTGTTACGAAACCACTCCGCCTTTCTAAAATGTTTTGCAATCAGTACCTCGCTGTATGGGTTAGTTTCATTATTCATCCGTACCTTGTGAACAGCAATACTGTGCGTTCACTTGAATGAATACAACGGGGATCTGTGGGCTCTTTTTACTTGCAAGAGCATTCAAAATAGACTATATTCAAATGCACAGTTTATTGTACCTGTTTGTTATAGAGTACACTTCACTCCAATTGTAATTTTTCATCTCTTAATCCGCGACCTTGTCAGGAATTAATCCAATTTTCAAGCGCTGCATCAGAACAAAGCAGATTAAAAGTGATATCATTAAAAATGAAGAATACAAAACCGGCATGCCCTTCACACTGGCAGCCGGGAAAATTGTATTACGTCCTACTTCGTATTCTAGATTGAAAATGAATAATTATGGCATGGCATGTCCAAGAAAGCACGCTTTCTCATTGATTACTTGTTTCGGTGGTCATGGTAACGTAGAAAATAGATGGTCAGTGACAGATGCCTACATGGGTCAGTGGGCATGGGTAAAAAGCGGTAAATAGAGAGAGAGAGAGAGAGAGAGAG
The DNA here is from genome assembly GCF_040938485.1 of Diadema antillarum. Classification (NCBI taxonomy): domain Eukaryota; kingdom Metazoa; phylum Echinodermata; class Echinoidea; order Diadematoida; family Diadematidae; genus Diadema; species Diadema antillarum. The sequence goes on from NW_027271372.1 coordinate 184,650, forward strand.
AAACGGAAATGGACTCTTACTGACGTTTTAGCTAATTGCCACCGTCATGCTCTAAACACCACAACCTATCAAGCACCACAAACAGGCCTAATCGTTGCATTTTTTAGTATCCCTCGTCTCAGCTTGGAGCTTCCTATAAGAAGAATTAAAAGTTTATTTGATACAAATAAGGTTTCTAAATGTCTGATATATATCCAAAACACAGTAAACCAAAGTGGTCGTAATAAAAGGTTGGTCCCATCTTTTATTACGACCTCTTATTGATTCCTCTTAGAATGGAATGTTCTTTAATATTTCATAAATGATCTTTAATAACTCGCAAAAAATTAAAATCGCCATCTCAACCAACACCATCATACCATCCCTTTAAACGTTGTGTCCGTGCACAAAGATGACATACAATGTTTGCACCTCAGCACTTACATTTTTTTTTTTTTTTTTTTTTTGTGCAGGGAAACCTTTCAACAGCCCCTTGTTTCATTTTACCTATTGTTACAATTAGTTAATTTTTTTAATGGTCATCATCCTGGACGAAAATTAATGATGCTTACGATGCTGGTCTTGCGCATCCCAATTCTAGTCGGCATTTGGTATTCTAACCAGTCTTTATGTTGCTAAGTTATGCAATGTTACTAGTATTGATATCTGTATCACACTTTAATAATTCCTACAAATTTTGAAAATAAGTATCAAATGCTCCAGAAGAATGAGCATTTCAAAGACACCGTCCTTTCATAATAATGTATGTATCTTTTTCATGACAATAAGTCCGATGATTATTACGACGATAAAATGAAAATAACCTCAACAATTGTAATGATTACGCCGTTAACATGACCGATGACAGTTCCAAAAAAAAAAAAAGAACCAACGATAGACAGTGAGCTATTAATAGTATATCCATGTAAACAATATGAAGCAGCGATTCGGAATAAGTTTTCTTTCTTTTTTTTTTTTTTAGAACAATGTATTTGCACCTGCTACTACGTTTTTGTTTTGTTTTTTTCATGTAGCGTATTTCAGACTTGGTAAGAATTTCATTGCGCTTTACATACTATTACTGTTGTTCATTTTGTTGGTGTTTTTGTTGTTGCTTCCTCCGACAGCAACCTCAAACTTGCCGATTCCTCGCTCGTACGCCGATGTTTGCCGAAACAGCGCTCAAGCGTTCACGAACGACGTTTGGGTGGAGCACGTGATCCCGATCCTCAAGCCGCCGCTCGACTTGACCGAATCCACCGCCCAGAGAGTCGCCGACGAGAAGACGCGACAAGGCAGGGCCGAGGTGTTCCATGATTGGCTGGTTCGGCGGATTAGTGCGCATGGGCACATCGCCTTCTTCGCCCTTCTTGACGCCTTACAGATAACGTATCCACATGTGGCGGAGGAATACTGGGAGACATTGACCACAATCGTCATCACTAAACCGGATGCAAATATGGGTGAGAATGATTATCTTTAAGCATCGAGAATTCACGCCGTCTTCAAATTGTTATGTGTCTACGCGGAACATTCTCATCTCTCTTTCAGGCGCGCGGAGCATTTATCATTATTTCTTTATCTGACTTTTGTATAACACCTGGGGTATAACAAATGAGCAATTCAGTAGGAATTTTTTTACACAGTGTGTATTTATAATTATATAGTCGCGACAGGAAGGAAGACTAGCGGACGTTGCAGTCGTTGACTAAAATAAAATTGCCTTTAATGATGCTTTCGACCTTTTTAAGGGTCTTCGTCAGGGCTTGGCACGTGAAAATAACAAAAAGCAACCAATTTGCAACAAAACTTAAACAGAATAAGGCAAAAACAAAAGAAAACCAAAAGAAAAAGATGGCAGCAACATGACATAACTAGACATTGACTACACCGCAAAGCAGCAATATATGACATACATGGACATGCACGGCAGTGTAAGCAATAGGAGAGCAATATAGCATAAATACACATCAGCAAAAGTTATAATATCAATGTGTGTTATATTGCTGTTCTGGTGTAGAAAACTCACAGACTGCATGTTATACTTTCTGCTTTACATTCTGTGTTTACAGGTAGCCAGGGCAGTAGGCAAAAGTCTTACGCCATCTTCTATGCTATGTAACGACAAACGATTAAATCTGTCGTGAAGAGAAACAAGACTGACGTCACAATGAAATGCGATAGCGCATACCACATTGTGCTGTCGTCAATAATAGGCGTTTTCACATCAGCCCGATGTTTCGAAATAGCGCGCTATTTTCTGACTTTGGAAATTAAAAAATATCTCGAGTTTGGATTCTTATTGGGCTGATGTGAAAACGCCTAGCGTGGCAGCCTGGCAGGGCGACGCGATTTGCTCAGGTTCTGATGGATTAATCTTTTTGACGCTTGAACAATGCGCCACGTACAAAATGAACAAAAAAGGACATTCCGGTTCGCTCACATTGCGATATGCGGAGTTGATTGATATCGCGTCAAACAGAGGATGCTTTCATGTGGCGTTTAATTTCGTGATCCCAGTATATATATATATATATATATATATATATATATATATATATATATATATACATATAATATAATATATATAGTATATACATATATATTTTTTTAGGGGGTTGTCTTCTCTCCTGTTGTTTCTTTCATTACATTGTTGTTGCTATTGCTTGGTTTCAGGAGATTGAATATTCTGGTGCTAGTCAAAAGATAACCTTGAATTGGAATTTGTTGTGTATTTCGATTGCCATCTGCAGATTTGGTTTGATTTTTTTGATCCATTCTTTTGTGTCACATATACCCTCTGATTCTTTGTCGGTCTAGCTGTATGTTCATTCGTTTTCAAACGATAGTGTCCTTCCCTTTCCTCGCGCTCTGAGGCAACGGCGTTTATATAATGCATCCATCACGTGTATGGCTGTTGCAAACCATGCAAACGACTTCAAACAAAACTTTAATGGTGGTACACCAATCTAAACCACATGTATGATTATCATAGTACATGTATTCTTTTCCTTCATGCTTGGGGTGTGAGTAATACATCACTCGGACCCGTTGATATACAATCATGCCAATGTCGCTCACGCACCCTTAATTACCGATACGACAGTGCGTACATGCATGATGATAAATGTCCATAGCTGTTTTAATAGTGGATTTTCCCAGAAAATGATTAAAGGGCCGTTCACACTGGAGCGGTTTTGCGGCAGCGGCAGCGGCAGCGGCGTGCCGCAAAAATCCCTCGCGTGTTGTTCACATACAACCGTTCACACTGGAGCGGTAGCGGCGACTTTTCAGAGCGGCAACCGCAAGCGGTTTTCTCGAATCGCTCCGCTGAGCGATTTTTCTAGTCTGCCGCTGCGGCGAGGTTACTATTGACCAATCATAATAGAGTATAGTTTGTGACGTTATTATGTGGGTGGGGTCATAAACTTTCGCTTGAAAAAAGAGTCTCGCGAAGGTACAACACGTCGATCGAAGAGCTGAACGAAGACGTCCACAAAAGACAACTTTTGTACGATAAACTCAATTATGTTCACAAAAATACTCCTAAGGAAAATATCGAATGGAGACCATTGGTGATGAAATCGGGCTAAATGGTAAGTTGCTTGTTTGGTTTTCTCAAGGTTTTGCCATTTGTTTTGACCCGTGACGGCGGTCACTCTCTTGCAGAGGCTACATTGCAGATTGTAACTTTCCACGTATTTTGCCATAGACGCAGACTCGCCAGCGAAAGAAAGCCGTCTATCAATATCACAGTCCCATATACGCCTATCTATGTCTGATATAGAAGTCAGTAGTATTCTGCCAACATGGTACTGAAGCCTTGTGAAGTCTAGAGTAGATCTAGAACTACTAGGTCCATAGGAGCACTCCTACTGTCCGACTAGTCCCACACCTACTAATGACCAGTAATGTATGGGGTCCATAGATGGGAAGGGCTTTAGAATTCCCATAAATGGACCACATATATGGTCGATTGTAAACCGGTAGGCAGGCAGTAGGGCCTAGGGCTAGGCCCTAGCAGTTAGATCCTTATGTGGGCCTATAAAAAAAAAAAAAAAAAGGTTACGTACCGGTAGGCGTAGACAACCTATTTATAATGCTTCTTTGTAGACTAGACACTCTATTCTAACGTTAGATTTATTTGATATCATAGAGTATTTTTGAATTATTTCTAATAAAATCAAAATAATGTAGGCCCTAGGGAAAATTTTGGAATTATTAAAGACATTCATTGCTTTGTGATTAAAAAGTAAAGATTTGGCGTAAATTACGGGGAATGACAAACGGCAAATAAATTCAAATAACAATAACAACAACAAAAACAGCCAGCCTCTAGGCCTGATACTCTGATAGTATTGTTAACATTAGACATAGTTCTAGACTCCAGTCTAGAGTTTCTAGACCTAGGGCTAGGCCCTAAAAGGTATGTTCTGGGTATTGACTGCCTCTATAGACCTAGATCTAGGTCATGTACTATGTACAATGTAGGTGTTTTTGTACTGCCATACTGCCACCGCACTGGTATAAATGCATACACATAACCACAACTTTGTCCATGGGCATGACAAAGACCATATTTACTCGAATTTACTTGCGTTCAGTCTCACATTATCAGACAGGCAGTGAAGTACTCCTGATTTATCTTGTTAGAAAGTGAATCAAATCCTCTCAGGCTGAGTCTGACCAAGTTGAAAGTAATGTTTTTAAATCACTTTAACTGTAACTGTACTGTAGCTGGTAAGCATGTGCATTATATTTATCTTGTCTTGCCTTTCCAAAGATGCCCACATTTCCCACAATCAATAGACTTGGACAGTTTCTTCAATGTATGGTAAGCGTACCAGCTATCGGCAGGGTACATCGACACCCTGCGTATCGTGACTGTTTGCGTATAGAACAAAAAGGTACGCGTGGGATTAAGTGCCATTAGCTATGAAAACAGTAACAAAGAAACGAAAATCAAACCAACAAAACAAACTAAACACATTTCAATTACACATCCACTCAGTAACGACGCATGACTATGAAATTCACATGTATTACGTATGGAGGGAAGGGGTGCAGATCGCGAGGTACCCTTTTTCAGCCGCACGAAGAAAATGCATCGCACGCACTAAAATTGCATAATTTTACAACGGAGATTCAGAATCAACAGAACAGTCACGAGATTTGAAACTGCAGTATTTACAGCTTATTTGAGGAAAAACTTAGGCGAATTTGTTTTATGCTTTTGGAATAAACGACCTGCAAATCCATAGGGTGCTGATAGGTGGTACCCTCATTCATACAATCAATTCTTCTTAAGGGAAAAAAATGCCAGTGATGCAGTGGTTGGTTAATTGCTGACCCTTGACATATTGTATCAAGGATTGAAGCAGCCGCTACTTCTTCTGGAAGGCTGTGCCAGTCCTTTGTGTTCCTCGGTAGGAAAGATGACCCTCTGTATTGTGTTCTGTAGGTAATTCAGTGCATTAATTCATGTTGGTAGCAATACCAAATGTTTTTTTTTTCATGAATAGTTTCATTGATATAAGCACTTGGCATATTAGTAGCACTTATATTGTACTGCAAAATGGAGCAATTTAAGAGCAAAAATCAGATATCAAAAGTTCAGGCAATCAATTCCTGCATGTGGTGTTGGTTATGGGAGTGAAGGGCTAAGGTGCTTTTTATAAGAGACCTGTTTATATTACATTTTCTTTGTACTGAGTAAAAAGTTCCCCCTATTCATGTGAGGAAATAATGTTATAATGCATTGTATAACACATCATATGTATAACACATCACTTGTATAAATATTATTTACCCTCTGGCTCAGGTAAACAGTGATTGAATCTGCTGCTGTCCTATTCAGCGAATGCGGAAAGACCATGCAAAGGAGGCTGCATCCCTGACCAGGCTTTGATATGCAAGCTCACTCGTTGACTGGAAAGCTGTGAGTTTCAGCCTTATCAGTATTTACTGAAAGTGCATTATTCAAAAGATTGACATTCTAGTTACATTTATACCATAACCATTGTCCAGAACTTGACCTTACTCCTGTATGAGGAAAAAAACAATAAATTTATTTTGGAAGTGATGGTACATGTGTTGTATCGTACCTGATAATTCTAGTTACAACACAGTTACGTATTTTGTATGTCACCTAGCAGTAAAGAGTGAACTTAACATAAGAGTGAAATTTCTGTGAAGGCACATCTTTTAATCTTTACCATGCCCCTTCATTCCAATGAAATGTACATAGATTCTTCTCTTTCTTTATAATGTATGGCAACATCCCATACATTTGACAGATATCACAATATGCAGCATGGACCAATCAATCATTTTAATAGTGTATATTATAGTGTACCATAGGTGCCTAGGTCAAGTAATTGGCCCATGCCAATTTAATCAGTTTCGGAGGACATGAAAAATGTAAGTCATATGTGACTTTGAATATAAAATTGTCTGTCACTTTTATTTATTTATTTATTTATTTATTTATTTTTTTTTTTGGGGGGGGGGGGGTTGTCCAAAAAAAATTGACTTTAGACAAAGTTACACTTCTTTGCATAGATAGTTTTGGTTTGTAATTAAGCTAGACATGGAAAAACAAATAGCACAATGAAGGCCAGAGGTGTGTTGTGATCTGTAGCTTTCGTACAGGCCTGTACTACCTCCCCTCCCCCCTTCTGAAACAATTTTGCCCCCTGTTTCCTGATATCATGTTTGACTCACTCCTGTATGTGCATAGTAGATCTTCAGCTTTAAAGCATGACCTTCTAATCTTGGTCACTCTTCCTCCTAGTTTGCTGGAGTTGCTAGTGAATATATGATACAAAACTACTGGAAATATCATGTGTATAAAGGCGTAAGAAAATAATGCACATCAATATGTCCTCAAAATGTTTAACTGTTTTCATATATGCTTGTTTTTTCGTTCTTCCAGGAAGGACTGTTTTAACTGCTCATATGTGGTCGACACAGAACATCCACAGTCACAGCCCTTCATCCTTCTTATTAGAGAAAGCAAATTATACCCTCTTCAGGTACATGTATCTGCAGATGTGGAGCACAGGGCACAGTCTTGTCAAGGCATTGTGGCTGCAGCTGATCTTGTCTTCAAGTTGATCTTCGTTCTAAATCTCAACTGCTGGCCACATTGCATGGCAGTGAGACCATTTTAAAAGGGACTCCTGTACAAACAAGGAGGATTTGTAACTTTGGCATTCATCCCTTTTTTTCTAAATTTGCTGAGTCAACCATAATGCAACCATTTATTCTAATCATCTCCACCCTTCCCATATCAAGTCTGCATAATAAAACAGCAGCTGCTTGAGAAATACATACAATGTTATAGGGAAATACGCACTGACCTTTAATTGTGGTCTCCTCATAACAGTGACCATGTTATTTCACAAGCCATTTGCCATTTGGATATTGTTGTATTTTGACTATACGTGACCTGTACCAAGTATGAATGATAAGGTACGTTTATATTGATACTATTAGTGGTCAATGCTTCTTTGAAACATGTATTCACTTTTCAAGGGGTTAGATTTACTTATGATTATGTAGACAAGTATCAAATATGTGATAAGCTGCTAATTCCATTATTACACACCACGCCTACACATAGTGTGTACAAGTTGATAAGGGATGTATAGAGCACCAAACTGTGACATCGCCATGGAAACTAGTTCTAAATGACCTCATCTGGCCCAAATATCTGTCAACACTATTGTTGCTAACCATGCTTGCACCTGGTTCCAACCCAAGTTACAACAACTCTCATTTGCTTTTTTAGGAGTTGACCTAGAATTTGGCATATGTGGCCACTATTACAGGTAAATGTGATATGTAATTAATGTGTTGCCATGGTAATGAAAAAAAAATCTATAGAAAATTTAACCAAAAATATTGTGGATCAAACTACTGTCTGTCTTTATAATGTGAATGGTAATTTGAAAACACAAGACATAATTGTATTTAACTTGCATCTTTCATGTATGACTTGAGTAGTGAAGATGTACCCCAAGCAATTTCATCTATGTTCGTAAGAAGTGATCAAGTTCTTCATGATTATCATACAAGGCAGGCTAATGTGTATCACTTCGCAGTTAGAACTCGACTCAGGAGAAATGTGATAGTATATACATGTACAGGCCCACAACACAAGAATTCTTTGCATTGCTCCCAGGTAGGCCAGTAGCCAACATACTATTCAAACATGTGATGAAATTCCACCTTTTCACTATGCACGTACATAGTACCTGTCACATGTGTGTATTTGACTTTGGAGTATGGATACAATATTGTATTATGCTGCATGGCAATGAGTAAAATAATTAGCAGTAGACCAAGCACTTTATAGTGTACCTAAAGCAAGTTACTACAGATTTTTGAAAGCTTCAAGTTTATCTTGAAACCCAAATCTATAAATGTTGACATGGCATCAAATATTTCATTACATGTATCATCTTTAACAATCAGTTTGTACTTCCCTTGCATTAAGTTTAGTATTTGATGCCAGATAACGGGTCATTGCATTATATGCATAATATGTTGCTATTCTGTTTGTTACTTGATTTTGTTATCTGACTAGATGCTAAATTGAACCATGTAAGCATCTAGGTGCCCATTTTTGTTGTATTCCTTTGCTTATCCTGGTTCTCTTGTGTTTGTGTTTGTAACTACAGTGCATGTCTATATCATTGTAAATCTCAAGCCTCATCCACCCCTATGTATCCGCTCTTTCTTGCTCACTTCATTTGATGAACTCTGTACTGCTCTTTTCTCTCAATCCTGTTCTCCCCTTTATTTTCTCTGTCCTACATGCATGTACATGCGTATCCGGGCAATTGCCCCCAGAGGGCAATTACCCCCTGGCTAAATACTGGATAGTGGTAAGGTAAAAGTAAAGATTAGGGTTAGGATTAGGTCTAGGGTTAGGAGTTTGGGTTAGGGTTAGGATTAGGTTCAGGATTAGGATTAGGGCCATGGGGGTAATTGCCCTAGACCCATTTACATGTAATACAAGTACTTTTTGTTTCTTATTACTTAGAAAGATTGGTCCTTATGAGGTTTGAAAGATGAATGTAAACGAGTGATTTGTTTTATGTTTTAAAGTATGCATTTCTGCCAGGAATTTGCACTGAATTAATTATTTTTTGTTCAGATGTAGGAGATGAGAATATCTATGCTTATAGAAAGTATGTCCAAGATACAAATTACATTAGTGTTAATTATCATACATGTACTTTAATCGTTCATAAAATTCATTACCATTACTTTATTGTATTGACAACTAATGTGTATCCATTCAGATTTACAAAGTTGCTCATACAATGTCAGATCTTGTGAAATTTCCTTTTACATGTGAATGTGCTATCTGTGTTGAAACACAGAATATGATAGTACTTTGCTTTACAAATGTTAACAATATGTATACACTGTACTTTATTTCTGTAACAGACTGCCATATTAGATCACTAAAATGAGAATGTGTGTTGTAACAATTGTCGTGAATTAGTGTCTCAAGTGCTAAATTTGCCGTGTGTGGTTTGTATCAGTGTATGTGCATTGTTTGATGTGTACTTCGAGTGATGTTTGTCATTTACCATTATAACTTAGTTAAAAGTCCTGTTAACTAATGTTTTCATTCGGTGGTTAAATCAATCGAAGAAATGATTGAGTGCAATTCCACAAAACTTGCTTTAAATCAATCCGACCTCAGTTGGCTTTTGGTAATCACTCTACCCAACAGTTGTGTGGTTCACTTGGAAATCGACTGTCTGTTATTAACTTCTATCCAGAGTTCTGAAAGTGTAAATTTGATGGTTTAAATACAGATATATGAATTTGAAATCCAAAGTGAGATTGTGTGTGTGTGTGTGTGGTTTTCACTTTTGTTTTTGTTTTTTTCTAAGAGGACGCAAAACCGCCATTAATTTCTTCCCCATGCATAAAATAAAACACATGTTGTAGAGAGTGAAAATGTTACCCTTGTTTTTCCATAGGTAGGAGTACAGTATGTGGGCGAGTTTGCTGGTCCGGTTCCGGGTTGTGGACCACATTATACTCTGCATACGTAGGTCTAGTAGGAGAGTGAATGGTAGGCATATTACCTAAAACTTATCCATTGCAGAGTATAAATTCTTTACGGTGACTTCCCCTCACCTTTGTAACTACACTTCCAGAAAGAGCATGAACTGTTACAGATAACAAATCAAACATTTACATTCAATCCGTAGAGTTAATTGGTAAAGACTGGAATGACAAGTAAAGAAGTATGTTTGTTTGTTTTTGTTTTTTGTTTTTTTGCTGTTTTTTTTAAGAGCTCATCTTTCACGTGGTTGACTACTTTGCCGACACCAGAAAAAAAAAAAAAAATGTAGTCATATTTACATCAACACGAAGCAAGATAGAATATTACTTTGGTCGGATGCTGAGTAATTTGGTATAAAAAAACACAAAAAACAAAAACAAAAACCCAAAACACATAAAAATGTCACCTTCGCATATTATAATTTGAGATGTTTAGTTGTTAGATGTACACCTTTGATGTACGGCCGTCTCAGTATATATGACAGTCGTCCGATGCAATCATCTCTGCGTGCATACAAGTATCAGTAACACAAGGAATATTTTGCAGTTTCATTGAACAGTCTGTGTTGAAAGTGTTTTGTTTTTGTTTGTATTTTAAAAGGATTCGTATAGTTTTGGTTGAGACCTAATTTCAGGTTTCTAAAATGTTTTAGTAAGATAATGAGAAACGTCTTATGAAATATGAAAAAGCATGTAATTCCATGAGGAATTCAACGTTTATTTGGTGAAAATTGGTTTTGAAATGACTGAGATATCCAAAACAGAGCTCTTCTAATAAAATGTGGGACCCACATTAATACGATCGCTTAGTTTTACTTTGTTTTTAGATGTTTCAGTAATACCAAACACGATTTTCATCAAATAAACTTTGAATTCCATTTAAAATGGTATGCTCTGTACTACAGTCAAACCTGTCTATAGCGGCCACCCAAGGGATACGTAAAAAGTGGCCGTTATAGACAGGTGGCCGCTATAGACAGGTAATCCAACTTTGTGTGCATTGCTTACATGCATGTATCATCATTGTATACATCTATAAATACTTACATACAATGTACATATCATATTGTGTGTACGTATGCACACGTGTGTATCATGCATAACACAATGCCGGTGTTTATGAAATTGGTGCACAGTACATGTAGCATGTGCATAATCGTGAAGAAAGCTTAACACTAGTGCATTACTGTGACTGAATGAGTGATGAATGCAGCTTTGGCAATCACTGAACGTTGCCCGGGAATGACTGGCACGGCTAAAAAGCAGAAAAACACGCTGAATTATCGGCTCGGCTACGGCTCCATCGGGTTTTTGGCCGCTATAGACAGGTTAAAATCTACCGCGGGAAACAAAATTTGTGGCCGCTGGCCGCGTTAGAGAGGTGGCCGCTATACACAGGGTCTTTAACATGGCTTTTCTCTCGGGGGGATTTTTCAATGGCCGCTATAGACAGGTGGCCGCTATAGAGAGGTGGCCGCTAAGGCAGGTTTGACTGTATTTCATAAGTGTTTTCTTGGTATTATCGCAAAAAGTTACAAGCCCAATTTTTATCTCCACCAATGCTGTAAAAAACTGAGATTCCAGTACTGATTGCCCAATAGTCTTCTTGCATATTACGAATCCATGATTCCCTTGATTGTAAATAATGTTTTATTATGGAAAAGGGATTTTGTTAATTCTCAGATACAGGGGATGTATTCATGGTACAATGTATATTAGATGGTGCATATTATGTACTAGTAATTGATTACTAGTAAACTGCAGGTGCCAAGGGAAACAATTTGATTTGCATATTACGCGCGGCAGACCGCTCCAGTGTGCACAGCGTGCCGCTGCGGCAGAGATTAGCGGCAAACCGCCCCCGCTGCCGCTGCCGCAAAACCGCTCCAATGTGAACGGCCCTTAACGCTCCGTTTTCCCTATCAACGTTTACCTTTCAGCTTCAAGGCTGACCGGGTCGAAGGGATCGAGAAACGTGAACGGAGCAAAGCCGCGATCAAATCCGAAAAGTGGGTTTTGTGACTTACATCTCTCTGTCATGTATAGCTATGACTGAAAAGTCACATTAAGAAACGTGATAATCCATGAAGTCAAAATATCTGTGTTGTATTGAGTAATACCAGGCAGTCTGAACATGATTTTGATCTTTCTGTGCGGCAATTATTGTTCTTCAAACTCGCTACGTAAATTTGCAAAGTAATTTAGTTACTTATGTCAACTATACAAACAGGCTAGGATGCATGGGACCAATACGAGCTGTCTTCATAAACAAAAATACCAAAATAGACCATAGTTACTTCAGGGCGGAAATATATATAATATACATTTTGTAGTTACCCTTTGCAGTTTACCTCTCTCCTTTGGCTTGTAAGGCAAGCAGCTACAATTAATGAGTTTAAGACCAGGTTAAAAACTCATCTTTTGAACAATGCATTCTGTCTTTGATTTACGTATGTCGTGATTATTACTCTGTAATGCGCAGTAGAGTATATCATTATAGTAGCTGCGCAATATAGATGTCCTTTATTATCGTTATTATCATTATATATCAGGGTTTGACATGAGCGTTGGCCCGGGACTACTAAAAATTGATGTCGGACCAACAACAAACTTTCATAAAGCTTATCCTTTGCCGTGGCCCGATTAGGGGGTTTAAACAAATAAGATTCAAACTAAATTGCTATGTTTCCTTTTCCTTAGCGTCATTATAGGCCTACTTATTTTTCGGGTCACCAACATTTGAATTCAATGATTTTATTCTCCAGAACAGGCCACCAGCGCAAAAAGTTAGTATTGAGCCGTGCTGTAATACCCACAAAATGACACCAGTTTCTATGTAATTCAAATTTGTGTCATTCGCAGGCGATCTATCGTCCAACGGGAAACTACCTCGTGACTCGGAGAGCAATAATGCCGGCTACCACTCGCAGCTTGACCGAGCTGTCGAGGTCATTGGTGAGGCGAACTCGACGATCAGGAGGATGGAAGACCGGGTGAAGATACTGGAGACAGAGAAGGGCGACTGGGAGTCAAAGATGAAGGTGGCACTCCGGGAATCCTACAACTTGAGGACGGAACTGGACACTCTGCGGAAGGAGAAACAGGCCAAGCACGACATGGACCTGAAAGCAAAGCGCGCCCAGGAGCGACAGCTGAAGAACCTGCAGGAAGAGATAGAGAGTAAAGAATCCCTGATGGCCGACAGGGAGATCGAGCTGCGACGAAGGGAGCTCGAGGTCGACCAGAGTATCATGAAGGTGAGGAAGCAGCAGAATGACGTTGAGAAACAGCTGATAGAGGTTCTTGAGAAGGAAAAGGCCTTCGAGGGCCAGTTGCACGTACAGTCGCGGAAGGACGAGGAGCTGAAACGGCGAGACCGGGCTCTCACCGTCCGTGAATCCGTCATCGCCGACAAGGAGGATGTGTTGGTGAAGAACATCGAAGACGTCAAGATGAAAGAAGTCTCTCAGAAGAAGACACAAAGCGACCTGCAAAAAAGACGTGATAATCTTGACGACATGAAGCAAAAGAACGAAGAGGTCGCTCTGAAGCTTGCTGACAGGAAGAAGGCATTGGACTCGAAGGAAAAGGAGCTAGAAATCACGCTGATCGCACTGAAAAGGGACGAGGCGGACTTGTTAGAAAAGGAGGAAAGACTCGACCTCCTTGAGGAACAGTTGCATTTAAAGCAGAGTGATATACGAGAGAAGGATATAGAGTTGGATAGGAAAGTCCGGGATGCCGATGCCTTTGCAAGGGAGAAGCGGGAGTTTGCACTTGAGAAGCAAAAGTGGTCAGCAGAAGCAGCCAGGATTCGCAATGAGTTGGATATCGAACGGAAGACCCTGAGGGAAAGAGAGCTTCAACTAAAAACCAAGGAGCGAGAGTTTCAAATTAGAGAAAAGGAGTGGCGATCCGTCAAGTCTGCTCTAGACAAGCACCTTCATGACCAGGAGAAACTTGAGCGATCGATCAAAGCCATCGAAATGGAGCAGCACCGAATAGAGATGGAACAGAATGAAAGGCAAAGTGCGATAGAGAAAGAAAGAGAAGAGAAAGATCAGCACGACAAGTTGATGTCATCGCTCAACGCCAAGGAACAGCAAATGATCGAGAGGATCAACGAAATTCAGAGTAAGGAGAGGAATATCAAATCAAGGGAGAGGAGACTGAAGGATGATGAGACCAATATAAGGAAACGTGAACAGCAGCTGAAAATGAGAGAAGAACAACGATCAAAAGACGGGGAACAGGATATGTCTCTAACTCTAGAAGACATCTCAGAGACACAGACACCTTCATTCAGGCAACCAAGAAAACCATTTTCTCACACCCCTCTTGACCAACGCTCAACACCAGAGAGTGGGTTCTCTGACGGACATTCTGGCGAGTACAGAATCCTGCAGAGAGGCATTACTAGCGCGCATCATCGGAACCAGGCGTTCACCATCAAGGCAGGCAGTGTTCGCACTGTAAGTGAAATGAAGTCGCTCTTGATGCAGAAAGAAGGAATACCAGTTGCTTGGCAACAATATTGCTTCAACGGTAAAGCGTTATCGGACACATCCGCAGTGCCTCCGCCAGAAACCCTCGCCAACGGGATTTTAGACCTCAAGTTGGCTGTCCCTCAAGGTAACCTCACCCTCGTCGTCAGGATGAACAGCGCCATCTCGCGTAAAATCGAGTTTGATGACGCCGAAACGATTGCAGCCGCCAAGACAAGGATCTACAAGTCGGAGGGCATCCCGCCCCATCAACAGAATCTCTTCTACGGAGAGATGGAGCTGATGGACAAATTCCATCTGCGTGACTACAACGTCCAGGTGGGTTCGGAACTCTTCCTGAGACTACGCTACGACGTCTTCGTGGTCATCTCACATGACCGGCTCCTGGAGATGACCGTGGAGGACCTTGACACAGTGGGTTCCCTTAAGGCCATGATATTCGAAGAGACTCACATACCTGTGGACCATCAGGTCATAGCCTATGGTGCCACCACCATGAGCAACCACCGTCCACTGGCACACTACCGCATCACCGAGGGGTCCAGGATCTTCGTTGCCTACGTCATCCCCGTCATCATGGAGCCGCCGATGAAGGAGACTTTCACAGTCACCATCAATCTCCAGACGGATGGCAAAACGATCAAACGAATGATCGGCAAGTTCCGGGAGTTCCATCCGCCGCAGATGAATCTGGTGCATCATGGCAGGCTCCTGGACGACAACGTGCCCATAGTCGAGCAGGTCGTTCACGGTGGCACAATCCAACTCTATCGCCGCAACATACTGGTACTCGACGCGAGCGGCACGCTCCTGCTCGACGATGTGCAGCCATGGCACTACGTAGCCAAGATCAAGGAGATCATCTCTCGGAAGACGGGACTCCAGACACGACATCTGCATCTGATGCACGGCGACGTTGAGCTAAAGACCGTCAACAGGGCGGTCAAGTACTTTGGCGTTAAACGAGCCGACGTGCTCGTCCTTAGGACGGAACCTAGGCTGTTGTAGAAGATGAAGTATGAAAATGAACTGGGTTACAGGAGCTGTGGGGTCTTTTCTCATTTGATTTGTTGAGAGGCTTACTGTTTACTTGTTATCATTTCCCCTTGGAGAAACGGGTCTCTGTCTATAAATGGAAAATCAACTGAAAGTTTGTTGGGTCATTGGGTATCGTTTCGCAATGCGTTCGTTGTCTCGCCCACATTAGAATTATTTCGCAGTTGAGTCAGCTAACAATCTAGGTAAACTTCAACAAAGTTTCAGATTAAACCATCAAGATCCGATGTTAAACACACTACTGCAGAAAATGGTCTTCACCCAACCCGAGAGTTGCATATTGTATCGTTGGATCAGATTCGTAGACTTCAGGAGGTCATGAGAGTACTTTCATTCTGTTAGGGTGTCACAACGAAGATAGGTAAATGCTCTCAAAAAAATGAACAATATTACAAAACTATTATCAACGTGACAACGATTTAAGCTTTGTTTACGACTTTGTTTAGTCGTATAGATGAGATGATAATTAATCACGTGTATCGAATCAGTCATTCTGCTTCTGGTTTGTTAGTTCATATTCTGTGTTTTCTTCTTGCCAAGTCAAAGATCAAATTCGATCAAATATTTCAAACCGAGTGTCTTTATTTTTATACCTAATGCAAATACCTGTTGTCTTTCTGAAATCTTCTGGCAATATATTTTCTACGCAGGAAAACTGTGCAATATCTCGAAATGTTTGTGTAGTTGTGCGCAATGATTGCGATTCGTGTGTTATTCGTACATTCACGTTTATGATAAGTTTCGACGTCTAAAAATGAATTTCGAACAAAATTACTGTACGTGTATTTTGAAAAGTATAAACTGACTATGCAACACTCCTACTAACATGATGCATGATATCTATAGTTTTGCAATAAATGTTAATGGGAGCAGAGTTCAGTGTTAGTCCATCCTTCTTGTGAATAGTGATGTAATAGTTTCCGAGAAATATGAATATGGAGCTTTAGCTTTGCGGCGCAGACGTTTGAGACGAGCGCGTTCGACGTTCTCCTCTCTCCCTGCGTCGTGCTGAAAAGCAGCTTTACGCGGAGGCGCAACCTGTAAAAAAATAATAATAATAATAAAATGGCGCCCCCATGATCGGTGCATAAGGCTGCGTTCACAAAGAAGTATTCGGTATTCGCTATTCGGGCACCGAGTACACCATCACCCGCACCGTCAACTCACCATCCCATGCAGTGAGGATTTCTTCCTCCTACATCCCAGCAAATCTTATTGACAATTTCTAAACTGCATCAGAATGTCAGTCTACATGCTTATTTTTGCTAAAGGGCAAATCCAGACCAAAAGTGTCATTATTTCATAAACGAGAGACGGTATACGCTGCAAGAAAATCGAACAAGCTCGATTCCCACTTTGCTATACTATTCTATGCTATTCGGTACTTTCGAATAGTGCCCTCCTATGTGAACTGGTGTGAGGAAATCCTATCGTTCGATTCAAGCTATTCGCGTGCCCTCGAAAAACGAGCCCGAATACCCGAATAATATACTTCTATGTGAACGCAGCCTTAAGCAGCTCTCTGCGTCTTGAATTGAGCGGACGTAAAAATAGCCCAGAACGCGTAGTGAAAACTCAGACGACGCAAGTTACAAATAGATCGAGTTCGAAAAGCGATTTTGCGCGAGCTCAAAACAGGTTTCTTTCCCTCTGAACGTCCCCGTCGCGAAAACCTAAATCTCCATAATATCGGAGAGTAAACAGAGAGGAGAACAAGGGGCCTATAATGCCATTTTTGCGCGCCCTTGTCTGCTTGTCGCTTTTATCATCATTTCGTTGGATTTTTTTTTTGTTGTCTTCAATGTCAGAATTCAAATTTAAACATACGAAAAATATACTTGAACAAAACACGATCCCTCCATTATAATTGTTGCTGTGCAAGTAGTCATGAAATCTGTATTAATCTTGTATCTACGACAATATAGAATGAATGATACATTGTGTTAAACGAGCGGTCTTTTTGATAGAAATATGATTATATCTGATGAAACCGCTGAAATTTTATCGCGCTTGAGTTGTACAGCATAAGCCAGTTCATAGTTTGCTCACTTGAACATTGGTACAAATGACCATTTTTTTCTCTTCTTCTTCTTCTTCAATTGGTTAGGCAATCCTTTTCAGTGACATAAGCTTGCTGAACGTAACTACAACGGAATCCATCACTACAGTGAATCATATTCAAACAGAGAATGAACTTGCGTAGCCCGGGGGGGGGGGGGGGGGGGGGGGCATTTCATGAAGCATTTTGTCAGATATTTTTTTTATGGACAAACTGTTTTAAGCTATTGAATTCCTTGCGTCTGATTGGTTGAGGACAAATTTGTCAGAAAAAATATCTGACAAAATGCTTCATGAAATGCCCCCAGGTGACCACAATAGTCCGTCTCATAACATTTGGGGTGGCATCAGTTTCACTATTTTGCATTGAATGTACTGTACTGACAATCTTTTTCTATCATTCAATATCGGCGTTTGCTAAATATTGGGCTTGTATTCTGGTGGATGTGTTGGCAAGCGTCATTTTTAAGGATTACATGAACAACGATTTATATCAAAGATGCTTATCTTTTGAATTTAAATACCAATATGCCTGTTGGTACAAATGTGCAAAGTGTTACTCTGAACTGGCTTATTGAGAACTTTTCCCCTTTTCTTATTCTGTGTTGTTTCACATTGATCATCGAGAGGACGTCATATTGGTTCACAAAGCAACAGAAAGATGTGCGTTTACAATCTGACAGGACTCGTAATACAGTGTAAACTCTGTATAACGAGATCCTTTGGACCAAGACAATTTGTTCTTCATAGCAGATATTTTGTTATATCAGTTGTCAATAAACAGTACAAAACAAAGGAAATAAATTCATTGGGACCGGAGAAATTACATGTAGTTTGTTATATTATGTATTTTGTTACATCAGATCTTTTTATATTTTGTTACAGCATCTCTTTATGTCAAGTTTCCACTGTACCATATTTGATCTAAGTAGTGGTTACGAAGCATATCCGTTTACATAATTTCATTGCTGCTTGCTGTTATCATTCCAGTTGAAGTGCAGAAATCTTGATGTTTAATAGCCAAAGTCCTAATTTCTGTATCCATGTCAATTACGACCCATATAATGCTTTACGATAATCATATACATGTAAATACCTCTTGCAAGGAGTAAAAAGTTTACATTAAATCATCTAATTATTCAATATCAAGATGTCTAGGTTCTCTTTGTTTTGAAGGCTTTATTGCTATCGGCATTTTGTCAACAGACACTGGGCATTGCGCACCCAATTCAATTTCATGTTACAGTATTGTACTATCTGCTTTTAATTTTTAAGGACCACTTCTTGACCAAGTCAACTTCAGAAGACAAATGGGAGTGCCATTTCTAGTCCTTTCGAATATCAGAATGTCATTGTACCAGGGTTGTCTTTTGCATGATTTCGAGATGAGACGGTATGAACATGGTTTCCCCACACAAAACAGTCTGTTACGTGAAAAAAAAGTCAAAATTTTAATAGAATGATGCAGTATGAATTGACCACCACCTGCAAATATATGGTATGGTGTGTATGTACGTGGGTATGTATATTTGTATGTATGTATGTATGTATGTATGTATGTACAGTATGTGTGTGTATGTATGTACAACTTGTATGCATGTATGCATGTTGTTGGCCTATAATCATACATAATTATGTACACAATTATGTATATTACACATATTATTCATAATTATTTCATCAATGAAACAAATGACACTTGATTCCTTTTCCTGAATATTTATTTCACTGAAAACATCACAGCAACAAAAGGAAATGTCTTTGTTTCACAATACATGAAGACAGCTAGTGCCTACAAATCAGAGTGGGAACAAAAAATAATACATTATAAATTAGTCATATTTTAAAAGTCATTTCATCAAAAAAAAAAATGCAGAAAATGCTGAGAATAATTATTTACATAACACATTCTGTCAAATTTATACAACAAAAGACACGCAATTTGGGGAGTGCTTGAATATAGTTGATGCTGGGGTGATCTAATTTCGCCTCACGAAGAAGAAAACTGTCCCCAATCTTGAAAAGGCTGAACAGGGAATTTTATTTTTTGTTGATTTGTCACTAATAATTACAGGTTATATGTGAATTTAGTCTTCATGTTGGAACAAAAAATCAAAAATCGAGATTCTAAACAGGTGTACTTGCATACAAATTTGTATTGGTGTTGCATGGATGCGAGGCTTTGAAAAGTTAAACCTACTTTGGTATCTATACATGTATAGGATGCAACTCTGCTGAAGTTTTCTTTCCCCAACATTGCATGACTACATGGCATGGCTATGATTTAACCCTTTCTGCGCCAGGAGCTCTGGACAGTGCATACAATGCAGTGGGTTTTTTTTTTTGTGCTAATCAGAACTCAAAGCACCCAAAAGGTTAAGCTTCGCCTTATGAGAACACTGTGCCACCTTAGCCTTCATCAATTTCAAATTAAAAAAAAGAAAGAAGAAATGCCTTTGTGTGTCTATGGAATGATTTAATTGCATCTCAAAATATCAAAACATCCCCCCCCCCCCCCCCCCAAAGAATGAGATCTTAAGTTGTTGGACAAGAGGTGTCGTTCTGACCGCAGCGGACACTAGCATCAAACATTATGATCTGGACAAAACTTCCCAAAGATGAAAACATTACAGAAATAAAAAAAAATCTTCATGAATACCATACAAGACTCATTTCGCTACTTCAAATTCATATATACATGTCTACAGGTCCACTGTATTTACCATATTTCAAATAGGTATAAAAAATTCTGTATAATCTTTAATCATGTACAAACATTTTACCCAAAACTTCCAATCTTACATGCTTGCATCCTTTGCACGTAACTGGAAATGGTTTCGAGTACAGTAAACAAATTTTGGAGAAATGCATGACAAAAGGACCATTTCCCTCTGATGAAAAAGAGGAAAAATAAACCTTGAAAAAAAAAAAAACTGGTTCCAAGAGCGAGTGTTGTTACAAAATTCAAAAATAAAATTCTATCATGTGAACCCTCTCCTCCTTTACAAACTTTGCAACAAAATGCCAACTACAAAGGAACAACCACTCTGATCTTGTCACTTCTAAAGCTGGAGACAAAGCAGCATTAATGAACATGTTTTGTAAGAGAAAAAAAGATTCTCAATTTATAAAAACCAACATAATAGGTCTACACTGAGCATGGGCATATGCAGAGTTCTGTTCAGACCACTGGAGAACTTGAACATTTGCAGAGTACCGAAGTGACAATGTCACAGTCTTTTTATATAGCTTGGGTTGGAAACGGGTGTGAGCATGGTCAGCAACAATAATGTTCACAGACCAGGCTATCATTTGAAGTTGTATAGAACCAGTTTCCATGGCGATGAATGGCTATGCCATTGCACTTTAGTACACTATAGCAGCAATCACCTACTGAATTTGATTTTGAGAGGACAAGCTTTTCAGTTACAATGTCCTGACAGAGAATTACAGAATGCATAAATGCTTTGGACGAAAGGAAAGATACTTCCCTGACTTACCATTTAATTCATATTCTGTAAGCCATAAATTTGTGTCGGTTTTTTTTTTTATATATTTAGGGGATCATAAAAATCTCCAAAGCACATACTTCATACTTTCATGTAACCAAAAAAGAAAAAAAAAAAGAAAAGAAAAAGGAATATGTCTGCATTTATCCATTCTCACTGTTAGTTAGTTGCAAGTACTGATTTTTAATGGAATACTTCTTTCATTAATTTACCATACCCTAAGTTACCCACATAATGACACCAACATCAAGTCTTGCCTCTAGCCAACCAGTGCACAAAGAGCTGAACTAAAACACTGCTGCCGGCACCCCTACACAGTACAGGCATGAAACAAAGCTGGGGTGTCAGGAAAACCATTGGTAGAATGCAGGAAATGAGCCCCCAAGTCTCTGATTGTATCTATTGATAAGGCATCCTAAGTGTGATGGACATAAACATTTCAAAAGTTTTGAGCTTTGTAACGAGTACTTCCGAAAAAGAGAAATCAATGTTGTGAATGACGATTTGGACACTTTGTCTACTTCATTTCAAGCTACATACAGTAGAGCCTTGCTCTTTTCTAACTCTTTTTCAAAGACAGTGTGTTGTTCACCAACAGCGTCCTACTGTCCTCTTTTTTCCCTACCCCACCCCCATTCCTGACCTCATACAATAATAGATGCAGCGTGCGAGATGGCTCAATACATAATCTATACGGTGGAAGATACTATGCAGTTGCTGTGAAGTGACTTAAGATACAGAAAGCTGATGGGAGGTGTTTCTAGTGTAAGGCAGAAACCGTTTATCAGCCGGAGAATGCTATTTCAGGTGACACACACTCCTTGTGTTGTATGCAGGAGTGTTATAAACATACAAACAAAAAATAAAAATGAGAAAAAAAATACAGAGCATATGGCAAATGAACTATCAGCTGTCAGGCATGTTTAACAAAGTAGTGATCACAACGGAGACTGGGTGAACGTGAATCTCGGTGTAATCTATATAATATGCCGATTGTGAGTACATTGCATACATGGATGAATATTATATACAGCAGCTTCTTAATTGAGATCTGAGTGGTTCAAACCATCCCTTCTATCTCCTTCAACATTGACACAATTTCAACTTCCCAGGCAGTGCCAAAATCAGATCATACCAGATATGTTTACACCTCACCGATGGCAGATTGAAAGTTGGGACCGGGACACCCATCTGGACTGACCTTGGTCCTATAAACATTTCAGGGCAAGTAACCGGTCATTGGTCAAGGGATTGCAAAATCTTGGATATCTTACCGGTAAATCTTTCCTACCAATGACTGCTTCATGTTCCATTCATGTGAGGGAGAGAGAAGACAGAGAATGATTCTCCTACAAAGCTACTAAATTGTTATATTCTCTGTAACAGCCATCTGCATATGGCCCTTTTTCATGAACCTGTACAAATAACATGGTGTTTAATAAACCTATCATATTTGCGTCAGGGAGTCTTTTAGCTGATTAATTTAAATCATCTGGCACATACACAAAATAAATATTCTCAAAAATTCTCTTTGGCTTTGATTTGTCCGTAGATTTAGTAGGCTGGGGAGGCAACGTTTTGTAAGCAGGGTCAATAAACATTCAAATAGCACACTGGCCAACAGCATCAGTCTCTTGGAAGAATCAAAAATTAAAAATAACCTCTGTGTGAATACAGAGGAGTCCACTTCACATCAGTTCAGCATTCAGGTTTTAAACAGATTTCAATCTCAACAAGCCCATAAATGTCATGATGTTAAAGCTCAGTATTGGTGATCTCTGTGAGTACCACAAACTCAACAGCCATTACGATAGCTTCATGTTATCTGCAGCAGAACTACCAACGCATCACGTCACAGTGATGTGCATAATATAACTAAATCCAACTATGTGCTAAGCAGCAATGACAACTTCTTGCATACGAATACAAACACGGCCATAACGTTAATGCTCTTTTTTTTTTTCTTGTAACACTGAACAACCTGCCACGTGCAAGCAAAAGTGGAACAAAAAATGAAGAAGAAAAAACAGTGTCTCATGTGCCAAAAATGTATGTACAAAATACTTTACAGTCTGTACAGAGAGGTCACAGGTGTAAGAAATGAATTCATGGTTTTCTCCCTGTTGGAGGACACAACCCAATTGAATTCCCCACATCACCAAACTTTGGTCAACACGTGAGCTTGCTCCTTTGAAACTCCTGTCATACTGAGACAGGAGTGCTTTCTTTCACAGTATTTGAAACCAAATGGCACTGTATCACAATTCATATCTCCTTACAGAGATGAAAACGATGGAAAAAAAAAATAGACAAAAACCTCCTACAACTTGGGATTGCATAAGTGTGGAAGTAGTGAAACGGTGTATATATTCGTGACTTTCTGAAAGGCATCCCTGATATTGCATCATCAATTCCATGGCCTGTATTGTCCATTGCGTATATCATACACATCCATTTCCCCACTGAAACGGCCATGATACCAAAGAGTACCGGTAATCCCTTTTCATGAAATCACTGCCAAAAAAAAAAGTTTGGAGTTGGAATAATGAGGCATGTCATCCTGAAAAGGTAATACTGGGCTCTGCAAGTATCAGAAGAAACAAAATGTTGACACCATGTTAGGTAAAAGAAAGAACAAATATCAAGATGGCCAAGCTCCTACTGGACTGACATAGAAGCAACAGCTGGTTGCAGCAAAGACAGATGTAAGGGTGCCTTGGAGCGCTCTAAAGTGAAACTAAAGCGAACTGAACCAAAGTGTACCATACTGAACTGTGCCAGATTTGGAGCGTTTGAGCACTCTGCTGAGAAAGCGTACGTCACGAGTTATTTTTAGAGGGGGTCATGCATTTTGTAGCAAGAGGATCATTCACCTGACGCGCTCAGACTACCTTTACAGATGTCTCGAACAAAGAGAACGAACTCTTTGCATTATGACATGTGTGCATGTTATGCACATTCTTCACATGCAAACTTTTGGTACCCTTTTGGTACCCTTTTGGAGCACATCGAGAAGTGGTCCACTTTTAGCTCGTTTCAGTTCGGTATGGTACACTTTTAGGTGCGTTCGAGTGCTCCTCTGGCGCCGGCACAGTACGGATCGTTTGCTTTGGGAGAGTGCTCAAACGCACCCTGAAGAGTGAAAGTGAAAGAAGATGATGGAATGCAGGCACAGTCTCTGGGTGCTTCTAATGGTTGTCGGGGGAGATGACAGAGTTACAAAAAAAGAGCATCTAAGGGAGGCTGCAACCCAAGCTCTTCATCCAAGCTCCCATCAGCTAAATACATGTCTCTGGGATCCATCGTTCACAGTAGTGATCACGTTAAAAACAAATTACGCACATAAAATAAAAGACTATCACAAGGAAATGGCACTGGTAATTGAGCCAGCAAAGGACATTATGCAATGTGCAGTACCTTGGTAAGTATAAAGATGAAAAATGATTCATACAAAGTGATATGTGAAAGGCAAGAAAGGCTGGTTGTTCGCCAAAGCAAATTTGGGTAATTAAAGAAAAATCAATGCACTTACACAATCTCAAAAATAAGAAAAAAAAAAAACCCAGAGATTTCGCTTTGATCACATACAAGATGGCCTCCAAGTTAATTCATCATTATACATTGTAAATGATAAAACAAAAAAAAAATCACCTGATTGTGACTCAGTGATGATGATGACAACATCTTCAACAAAAACAATTCTGTAGCACAGGAAAAGAGTAAAGGGCGATTTCATACGGAAAAGAATGTAACTTGCTTTCCTGTGTGTAATTTGGGGAACAAACAAGACTATTTTGTATCCTGTGTCAAATCACGCTGTCAGAATTTGGCTTTTCCCACACAAATACGTACAACAGTAATAATCACTAAAAAGGAATGGTGCACTAACAGAATAAAATGAATCATAATTAGGGAAGACATGTTTAGCCACGGCTCTAAACTAATAAAATTCCATCTCTTTTTCAAATGCATTCATTGTCACTGTCGAAATCAGACTAAATTTGCCCCTCATGATATTTCATCACTAGTTTTTCCTTCACTTTGCTAAACTACAAAACTTTATTGAATTTTTATTGTGCTGACTCATCACTTCATGAGCAACAAACTGCTTCAGTCGAAGCTGATGTTTGGGTCCATCAATATTGAATTAACTTGGTTTCTGCACCATCAGTTTATTTCCCTTCTAGCAAGCAAACCTGGGGCAATTCAACACAGAATCTCAGTGCGTTTGTGTGTGCACATCCGACCGTGGCCACCACTTAGACAATAGCCAGCTACACACGTGGTTTTCTCTCCTGGTGACCCCGGAAGCAGTCGCCATTCCTTCGCTCTTGGCGTCGTACATGAAACTCTGCCACCAGAACAAGATGTTCCACGAACAAGCAGTTGGGAGGGGCTCTGAGAAACCTGCGACATGTCTAACCAAGCCATGTTGAAAGCACCGGCTCCCGCAGGCTCTGCAAAACCCCCATCTCTGTCGGGACTCTGTTGCAGAACTCCACACATCTTCGCGCCGTCCTCGCATCAACAGATACGTTGCATTCGGGCAGTTCTAGTGCACATATTTCAATTCATGAATAACGAATGAAGTCATCTTCTTCCGAGTCTTGCTTTATATATATATTTATATTTATATATATATAAAAAAACAAACAAACACAAATCGCATTGGCAAAATGTCTGCCTTTCAGAGGCCTCACTTTGAGAAGAAACTCTCAGTCTGTTGCACGTTGCTGTCCGGTCTGAACAAGACTGTGTCCAGCCTAAGCGAGGAGTCGTTTGGAAATGACACGCCTCCCTCACTGGCACTTGTTATTGCTGGGGAATCCCCGTTTTTGTCCCTGAATCCGAGAGCCGGGACAGGAATGGTCACCTGGGGGGCCGGCCTCTCCGCCACGGGCGAGCCGCTCGTCGTCGGTTCCGTCTTTATCGTGATCGTCCCTCCCTGGGACGACAGTCCATAGCTTTCGCTAGCCGACGTCCCGTTCTCCACCTTAATCGCCGACGCGAAAATGGGTGACCAGAGAGAGCTGCTGGGGCTGGCCTCCTGTGCGACACTGGACGGTCCAGCGCTGGACTCCTCGGTGTTCTCAGTCTTGACCAATGTTTCCTTGCTGGAGGTGCTGTTTGGACCATCCCCGTTTCTCTCTCCCTCCTTCCCCTGCCTCGATTTCATCGACACAGCTGCTAGGTCTTCGAAGCCCTTGTACCGCTTTTCTGTGGCCTCAGACTGGAATGAAATGTATAGGGAGCACTCACAATGGCACTGTTCACAACATGAAAATGAGTTGGACATACCAAAACATTTTTGCTTATGAAATGCCATAAGATAATTCCTCAATCGCACAGCGATACAACGGAAATCATTCTTATTTGCAAACACTTTTTTTTAACATAAACAAATTATTTTCATTTTAAGAACTTCTTTTACGCAATATCCACTTATCTGCATGGATTTTGCAATTCTTAATTCTTTGTGCCAAATCTTGACACATAAAGGAATTCATGTAATATATTCATAAAATCAACAGCTATGGTAGACGATCAAGCAGATGATGCAATGAATCCTTATCTGTCAGCCATTTTGCTTGTGGCAGGAATAAATTTCAATACGGAAAAAGCTTTTTGAAAGACTGTGAGTCACAACCTTGTTGTTCGTATTTGTTTGATATAATCCTCTCTGCTCATATGATTCTCTGCACTGTTTTCAACCGGGTACTGGTTACAGCGAGGTAAAAAATCAGCGATACCAGTGACCTTATTTGAACAAGGTTCCCCTGTGGTGAAACCGATGAATGGCAGCCCTATAGAGGGCGGTATGACTCACCAGCCTTATCCGCACCCTCTTCGGCATGGGCTCCCCTTCCTTGTAGATGTCCTCCTTTTTGACGGTGACCACGGAGCCGTCCTCGAACTCCACCTCGTACATCTTGGTGGAGTACGAGTTGATGAAGGTGCCGGCGTACAGTATTCCATCCACCCAGCGTACGTCCACGTCGGCCCCAACCTCGGGTGGGCCGTCCCTCACGATGTTGTGGCTCTGGGTGGAGAACAAGTATATCATTTGATGCGCAACAGCTGGACGCTAATTGAACAATGTGTCTGACGAGTCCTGATTTGCAAAAATATATGACATATACAGTATCTTCAATCATGGCTGAGATCATGCTCACTCTTTCTTTAATGCAAAGAAACACTCACAGCACAAATTTTTGAACAGTGCAGTTATCTTTTATTGCTGTCTTTTCACATGTTCCTTCCTGTATTATATGCACCCTAGTGGTGATCTACAAACAACATTGCAGTAGTTATGGAACTACTACTTAAACTGAGAAACAAACTTACCCATATCATGTTACTGTCAGCTTTCAAGTTTTTTTTTTTACAGTGCAAACTCACCTCTATGTCCTCTGGATACAGGTTGTCACAAAAGCTTTGGTCCTCCTTGAACTCTACATGACAGAACATCTGGGCCTTCTCCCCCTTCACCATCGACTTGTAGTAGCGGTTGTTCTTGTGCTTGGCTATCACCTGATCTCCGGCATGGATTTCCTTCATCTTGCGAATTCTCGTCTGAAAAATTTACAGGTGTGAACATGTTTCAGTTTACAAATGAAGAGTTTGATTGCAAAATGGGATGAGTGTCATTTTCAAACATTCTAAAGTAAGTCCATCACTAAGTAGAGCAAAGTAAGACCTTTCCAGTGATAACTCACTTGTTGCATAATGAAAAATATTCTGGAAGTTTTGATTTTAATCATCCCATATTTTTTTTTTTCACGTCCATTTGCTAAGGACACTAGAAAGAGTATTTACACCAAAAATATGCCTATTAGGAGCTGTATTTAGTGACTTACAGCAAATAGTCTGATTTGATGAATACATTATGCATTGATTAGCATAAATACGCACAAATGACTTTTTTGAGGGGAAAATTCCAACTTTACACTTTCGTAGAGTACAGTGCAAGCAATGTGTGTGCTGATTTTTGTCACGATCGTGCGGTCAACGACTGAGATTAAGGGGGGGGGGGGGGGGGGGGGGGGGCTTCCCAGGCTCCCGGCTCTATCGTCTACCTAAATAGCCAATAGCCTGGCCTAGTTAGGGTTAACAAGGTATGTATAAACTCATGGATCCAGTCCTTCACACTGTCAAATTGCCCAACACAGCGTTCGCATCGCAACATAAACCTCGCATTAAAAGTTAAAAAAACTCACCCAGTCCTTGACGTTGACCGGATGCCTGACGCAGGTGGCGAAGACGGCACACGGCCACACCCCAGGCTCCATGATGACCCCAGCAGCATTGGCACACGTCACGTGGAAAGAGATGGCACATTTGCCCACCGAACATTGAATACAGGACCCATACTTTGGGCTGTACTTGATGAATGACCGGCAGAAAAAGCATTTCTGTGGACAAAGTCGAGGGCGAGAGAAAATGGCGGAATAGGATATGGTACAATTAAGAAAGGCTTTGCATAAAAATAAGATTTTGCAGCAAATTTACTGCACTGAAAACCAACAGAAGGAAATGCTCATATATGACTTAAACCATCTTTTCTTTACATGATGTTATATTAAATCATATCACAATTATCATGCATGGTGTTTGCTATACTTGTAAGGATATGAACATTATCCAATGTCCCTCACATTTAACAAAAGTTGCCTGCAAGCAACAAACAAGCAACAAACCAGCAAAAAACAACCTCTTCCCACAAAAAAAAGTCCCCCCACAACAAAAACAACCCAACACCTTTCTTCATTTGCTGCTTCATAAAATCTGTGGACCATGGTATATTGTAGCAAGCCTCAAAGAATTCCATGCTATACTACCAATCAATACGGAATATGCCTGCCAATAAGAAAAGGGAAGCCTACCAGTTTGAGTCTGGCTTCCGATATGTTGGAGCAGTCGATGGGGTGCCTCTCCAGTACATTGACAAAGCGCACCTCAGGGATGGCCATGGCACACATGATGTGGGCCCACTTGCCGTGGGTGGTGTGCCGCAGGGCCCCGCCCCTCAAGTTACACAGGCAGCATACCTACAGGTGGTAGGAAGAAGATGGGGCAAAGATATTAAGAGTGGGTACAAACAGAGATCGGACTTACACGTATGTGTACAATAAAGAAAGAGATTGGCTGCATACTGTCAAGCAAATTGGAGCTGACAGCTTTTTTCGTGGCATAAAATATTTGCAAATTGCTACTGGCATATAAGGCATAGAGCATAGACAAGAACTTTCACATGCATTTACATTTTGCGAATCTTGGCTCCCATGAAATTTGTGTCATTAAAATGTGCAAAAACATTTCTGGTTTTACAGTATGCAACATGGTGGGAAAATCTAAATTAAAGGATAGTTTACTCTCTACTCTTTACAGCAAGAAAACTGATCATTCATATACCAGTATGCATGAATGCAGTCACAAATGTTCCATGAGATTTCATCCATTCTATCCCCGAGTGCTATGGATACGTGCTTATCCCAAAGATGAAAGCATTTTTTTTAAACACAATCCCTCTTTATGTGTACATCAAGGTAATGAATTGAATGTTGCAAGTGAAGACATAATCATGCACACAATCACAAATATTCCCTCAAGTTTGCTTGGTTCTTCCTAAGTGCAATAGGACATTTACTCATCTAAAAAATGAAAGCTTTTTCATCATACACATCACTTTTTACGTGTATAGTAAGGCAATGAACTAAATGTTGCAATACAAGTGCTATAATTACGTATCTCATCACTGCCTATGTTAATAATAGTTCTAAGCCAGAATCCACTGATACCGACACAAGAGAATAACCCTAAGAGGCCGAGAGATGCTAGGGAAATTACTCACAGCTGACCAGTCTTCTTCGGTGCACCGCTGGCACGTCCAGGCGACCACATTCCTGGGCGGTGCTTCGCCATAGCAACCTACAAACACAGCAGATTGACAAAATGGTTTACATGATGACAACAAGGCATACTAAACCCGACAAGTACATGTTTGGTCTGCATATTGTTCTATTAACCTGGTTCTTCTGCTTTCTCAACTGCGCATCCTAAAGGTACTTTGTCATTTCAATTTCTATCATTGAAAAAGTTGTATGTAAGCCCACAGAAATTCATGATACATTACATGAAAACTCTTTCAACACTGCTGTGATCAATATACAGAACCAAAACTACAACAGGCAGATTTTGCCCAAGATCTACACCGAGCCAACTTAACCATGACCAATCACATACGAAATCAGAAATCACCTAAGACAAGCTTTGTGAATTATCCTCTGTATTATAACCACATACGAAATCAGAAATCACCTAAGACAAGCTTTGTGAATTATTCTCTGTATCATAATCACATGCAGTAGAAATATTCACAAATCATGCTATCAGCCCTAAGGAGCAGTGTAATTTAGGTGAGACATTTATACATTTTTTTTTCTTTTTACATATTCCATTCATATACATATACGTATGACATTTTTCATATTTTTCTTGAGGTCATGCCCCTACTAAAGGATTATTTTCGTATATTGGTACATTGCATCTTTTCTGAAGTGCTGAATTCTCTTCTATAACACTGTTGAGACTGATACCAGCTGATCTGTGATTAACCCTTTCTGTGCCAGGGACTTTGCACAGCGTGTACAATGCTACAGGGTTTTCTGTGCCGTTCGACCCTCAAAGCACACAAAGGGTTAAAATGCATTACGTGAGACAGAGACGAGTACTCACTTGCATGAACAGCAAGGTTGCATGTCATGCACGAGAGAATGGGGCTGCACGCCTCGTCATCGATCAGGGGGTTCTCGCAGCTGGGATTGGCGTTCTCGCTCGTTGCCGCGAAGCAGTCCTCTGGCGTCAGCACAAACTTCTGGTAGTCCTGGGAGGACCCCACCAGGACCGTCTTACCCGCATCGTCTTCGTCATAGATTCCAAGCTGAAAGGAAGGAATGAGGAGAGAGGGAAAAATGAGTTCCTCAATGTTAAACACTAAATCTTATACAGGTATTCTTCAAATTTGTATTGCATATACAAGTGACTTCTGTTCCGACAAAGTCCTCGGAACCGACAGTTTTTGTTCCTTTTATAGCCAAACAGTAATGGATAATATTTTATGAAGATTTATAGATGATAATTTTGGGACCTCAATCTTAACTTTGTTGTAATGAGGACTTTGTGACAGCCGTGTTTGTTAGAAGAGGGTGCACTGCACTGCCCTCCTTGCAATAATGACGTAAAATCAAGACCAGTGGCTTGTTGTATAAGCGTTTAGCCTGGGAAAAACTCCAGTAAGAATTGAAAACTCAGGATAGCGTGATTCTGCCAGTGACTTAACATAGGAAAAAATCTGTTAAAAATCAGCCCGAGTTTTTCTCGGGTAAAGAGTTTTATGCAACAGGCCACAGATTTCCTGAAAATGCATGTCAAGTCTCAGCAAAGTTTGTGCACTTTGGCACACGGAGGAGTGAGGACTTTACCTTGTCGTGGTAAAATATCCTACAGACACAGCAGCCTGGCTTCTGGTCAGCCATGGAGGCATTGTACACCCTCTCCATCAAGAAGTTGGTCGGCTGGGTCACCCAGAGGCCATTCAGTGACCTCGCCCAGTCCTTCATGGCCCGCATTTCTTTGGTGGTGAAGGCTACACAGAGATACAAGTAGAGGAGACAAGGCAAAAAATGCTGATGAAATGTGTTTAGCATTTTAAACTCGGGGCTTTGGTGTTGCTGTTGTTGCTCTCTATGTTGTTTCATGTGACAGCTATGTTGTACATTGCAACCCCAACTCAGTTAATCTTTTAATACTCCATAGGGGGTTAACTTTGTATCATCCTGCATGCATATTGTAAACCCATTATACTCTGCTACCATCGTGTAATGTGCTTACGGTTTAATAGTAAGACATGCCCACTCAAATTTTGAAGGACACACAAACTGCCCATTTCATTCTGGACACTCCGTATCACTATTCGTCCGTACCATCTTTCTTTTCATAACAGATGCGTGCATGGCCATTATTTTCATCAGCATATCATATATCACCTACAAATTTGTTGTTTGTGGAAAGCTGATCAATCATGTACTGGATAGCATCGTTAACATTCAAAAGCCCATAAAAAAAAAAAAAAAATCAAGAAGTTCTACTGGCAGAGATGACATATAATATTACAGGTACTTATGAGAAAACAGTGCAATTTCTGAACTGTGGGGGGGGGGGGGGAATCAAGTGGAGTTAGCTTTGACTCAAGCAAAGAGTTGCAGCCAATCAACAATTCGAACACATTCAATGAACTGCAAGCACTCATATTTATGTCGGAAGTCCAGCTTCTGATTACAGTGACCCCATAACAAAGGAGACAACCAATCTCTATTTCGATGGTGGTGCTTACAGTGAAAGTTATGATGACTGAGTGCAAATATGTATTGACTGAATACAACTGGGCTCCTTTTTAAAGCAGGCCCTTGGGCTCTGAAAAGACTACTAGTACCCAGTTTTAAAATGAGATGGAACAAATTACAAATAAATTACTGACAATAACTGAACTCAAGCAACGCTAATAAACTACACTGTATGACAGGAACCTTTCAGCATATGAAAAGTGAAGTGGGTATGTGAATGAACGCAAGACGTTAGTATAAGAAGTCTAAATCTTCAAGTAGGAATAACAATTCAATAAAAGGCACAACTGAATATGTGCTGTCCAATCATGTAAACTTTGATGTGAAGTATAATGTTTGAAGGAAGCCACGTACGGAAGCAAACTTTCGACAATGCAATCGACTAGGGCATGCATAACCTCTCTCGATTCTATTCTTCAAATTTACAGACTCTCCCACCCCCCCCCCCATTAATTATCAAATATCAAAAACAATGCCAAATGTTTTGATATAAACAAGAGGGCCTTTACACATCAAACACAAAATTTGTGCAGGTACTACTATTAAAGAATTGAGTTGTGCATATTACTGATGTAGATATCTCTTTCCACATCCATCTCACAGCTTCTGAAGTAACCTGAGGTTTACAGCTAGGCACAATATGAAAGCTATATGGAGACACTTATCTCACTATGTTCTTGATAAAGTCATGCTATACCATGTACTAGGAACGATATGAAAGCAATGTGGAGACACTTAATTTCACTATGTTCTTGATAAAGTCTTGCTATACCATGTACAAGCTACACCATGTGACACTTATGAGGGAGAAGCAGAGAGAGAAGAGGAGGACAATGTGTGAAAAGGATGGTTGGACAGAGCCAGACATATGAGGACGCAGTGGTTGCTGGGATTTGCGGAAAAAAACTGTGTCATGTTTGTGTCATGCTAAGCAGTGGCCATGGAAGGAGTTGGAATCTGACCTTGCCGGTCGTACAATGCCCGACACCCTACACCTTTACAATGGGAATACCGGCATCCAATCCACTTAATATCATTGACAACTGTCTTTTTTTATTTCAATTTGGTAAAGATGGTATGCTAGAATGTGATATTCATCAAACATGCATGACTCTGCATACACAATAAAGTTCATCAATGGGTGCAAGCTTTAATCTAACTTCCAAACTGTAAATGATTTGTGACAAAGATACTGCAAATATAAGCAGTGCTGGGATTTTGACAGCGAAGATTTTTCAGACATGAGTGATGATAGGACATAGTAAATGCATAAGGGACACACAGCACCATCAGGAAATTTTCCCTGGATTTGTATTTGTGCCATTAATTACATTGAGTGGTACGTTATAGAAATAAATTTGATGATTTTGTGTTTGCAGATGGAATCTGGTGCTCTTTTTCTTCACTGAGGGGAGTGCATCCATACCTGTAAGTCCTCTTCAACAAGAAATCAAATTATGATGGCACACTCTAGTCATTTTCTGGTCATGGGACTTCTTCTTGAGAAATTGAATGACAGAAACTGATGTACGCTCCTAACCCTGAGTGACTCTAGCATTTTCTTCCCCTGTGACAGTGGATGCAGTATGACGTGAGGTGAGTGATGTGGAATTCTAGTGATGCATGTTTCCTTTTTGGGCGTTACTGCTCCTCATGGTGGTCAAACTGTGTGTGGAACTCATGCTATCAACATGAGTTTGTGATTTCAGGCTACTCTTATACTTGTGTAAGATACTGCCATGAAGGAATTGTGGGCATCACTCTAATAGAGACTTGAAAGAAACTGTCACTTACAATGGCCGTAACTACTACTGTAAAAGTGGAAATTTTCGTGCATTTCGCGCAACCAGAAACTGGCGCGAAAATAAGAGCACGCGAACATTCTTGCTTGCTTGCTATATGTTCCAGTAGTTCATGTCTTGATTCTGTGGAATTAAAAACACGCAAAACTCATCTCAACCTGCACAGCGCGAAAAAAATTACTCACGCGAAAATATCCACTTTTACAGTATGGCTATGCCTGAAGAAAATGGTCAAACCTCGCTGGGCTTTTGCTCTGGTGACAGTTGCGATCACTGTAAGTGACAGTTTTTCTCAAGGCAATAACGGAAGAACGAGCCCTAGACTTTGTGGTAGCTCCAACAGGGCCCACGGGTCAGTCTCCCGCCCCCAACCGGACTGAGCATTTACCAGAATGAGTGTGATGAGCAGACTGCGGAAGCACTGATGGTATACCACCCGGCTTGGGCATGGCTAGGGCCCGCCTATATTCCAACATGGCCACTGCTGAGCGAGGGGGTGATGGACATCGGTCTGTGTGGGGGAGAGGGTGCACATATGGATGTAGTTTGGGGACTGCATGAGGGCACTTGGCAAATGGGGGAAGTTTCAAAGTGAACTGATCGCGGAAAAAGAATGACACACAGAGGCAAGACAGTTCCGCTCAAACCAGGATATATATGAAAGTCATAGAGAAGTTAATGCAGAATCCTACTCCAGAAGAAAATGTTAAGAAACTTTGAAGTTGATGTTAATGGTTGCTGTTTACCTCCCTACAAGGGCAGGAACACGTTGCTGGGGTTTCTCTTTCTACTGTACATATCAACTGATATCAGTGTCAAGGTTTAAAATACTCAAATTGTTTATGTTAAAACAAACAAAGAACAAGAAACCAAAAGCAATTAAGTAACAAATAAGTAGTGCATTCATAGCATTTTATGCCAGTATGGATGCACAGAATTTCTGAGTGAAAAGTACAAGTTTTGTACATGCATCAGCTAATAAAAGGTCGAAGGTCATGGGTGCAGCCAGCCCATCCTACAGACACTATTGTGAAATACTAACAAGGCAAGAATACTTAGGATGTGATTTAAGGATGCATGTGTGCAGAAACACAAAATAATAAACATGCAGTTCCCTTCAAAAATGTTTTGACACTGATAACTTCAGGACAAGTATTAGCTCAACAACAACAAAAATCTTATCAAAGGTCCCATCCGAAAATACCAATGCCTAGAAGCCTTAAAATCTTCAAACTTTCAGTCACCAAACATAGGGTCATACATGAACCAAATACAGAATAATTTTTTATTTGTATTATTTCTTGCTGAACTGAATAACAAAATGAAATTTGAAAGAAATTGATATGAACATCAGAAAAATCAAGTAGCAGTAACAATAATAATAATAAGATATGATATGTGTGTTCTTTCTTTTTTTTTTCTCTACACATAGCCACATTCAAGGACAAGTTCACCTTCATAGACATGTGGATTGAGTAAATGCAGCAATATTAGTAGAACACATCAGTGAGAGTTTGAGGAAAATCGGACAATCCGTTCAAAAGTTAATGAAATTTTGAAGTTTCTGCTTAGTCACTGCTGGATGAGAAGACTACTACAGCTTGTGATGTCACATGTGTACAACGATATAAAGAAAATATAAAGAAAATTCAAGATATTTTCAATTTTCTCGCATAATAAAAGAACACAAGGACTTCTCTCTTTCAGAAGGCAAGGGGAATAATCCTACCCTTAACTTACGACGATGACGAATCGAGGAAATGTGCACTTTCTTCAAAAAGTAAAATTTTGTGAAATTCTCTCTACATTTTCCTTATATCGTTCTATGCATGTGACATCATACATTATAGTAGTCTTCTCATCCAGCAGTAACTGTGCAGATACTTTAAAAATTCATAACTTTTGAACGGATTGTCCGATTTTCCTCAAACTTTCACTGATGTGTTCTACTAATATTGCTGCATTCACTCAATCCACATGTATATGACATCGGACTTGTCCTTTAAGGTTGATTCATTGTGTGATACATGGCCAAGGTATTGTTTGTATTCAACACACTTCTTTGGAAGAAAAATATCTTTATTCTCAGACTTTCTTGGCAAACCAAGAGGGCACAACCTGAAACTGTGCATTCTGCAAATGACTGAATTAACCCTGTGCTGAAGTGAATAGAATTGATTAGACAAAGAAAGAAAACTATTAAATGTCCTACTGAGCCCAAGGGAATGAAATAAGGGACAGTGTATGACATCACTCTGATGTGGATTAATGATCCTCAACACACGAATCACTCAGCAATAAACACACAAGTCAGAGCACTAGATATGACATCAACTGTGAATGTGGGCTCACAAAAGTGTTGGCAAAGAGCGGAGAAGTACAACAAAGGCAGAGTATGCTCACATACACTGAGAGTGGTATGTTAATCAACAGCACACAGTGATTTTGTTTCCTGTTCTTGGGGATAAAGCACATGTACAGTTTATTCCCATTTTAGAAGGTTTTCAAAAACCAATTAGTTTATCAACTTTCAAAGAGATGACTGTACTTGAGAAAGTTTCCTGAAACTTAATTGAAATCTGTTAGTGTGGGAGGCAGGATAGGCCTCACCGCAGGCATCATCTGATGCACTGAAGTAAAGATTGTGCACAATTCCCTTTTGGAATGAATGAGGTAGAAGAAAGAATTGTCATCTTACCTTTGCCTTTCCTCATGCGCACCATCTGTCTGCGGCCTTCCTCCTCCCTGCTTGGTCTCGGTTGATGCTTGTGCTTGTACTTGCCGTTACCAGCAGACGAGGCCTTGGGCTTAGAGGATGAGTAGCGGTGATCGAACATCACCCACCGGCTCGTCTCCGTCGACTCCTCCTGATCGGCGCAGTCGACCTCCTTCTCCGGCTCGATGCTCCCCTCTCCGTCCGACACCCCATCTTCCACCAGTGGCCTCTCGAGCGCAGACGTCTGATCGACATTTGATGCATCTCCCGTGGCATCCTCCGCGTTAGTCTTTCCGCTTTTGCTCTTGGTGTCTTTCCTCTTGGTCTTTTTGCGCTTTTTGAGTTCTGCCTTGGGCGTGATCACCAACACTCCTTCGGGGAGCTTCTTTTTCTTGAGTTTCTTTTGTCCATTTGCGGCTGGGTGTTCCGCTGAGGCCTTCTTCTTTTTGGATGGCGATGCGCCGTCCTCCGCGCTTGGTGCCTTCCTCTTTTTGGCAACACCGGTTGCGTCTTCCGACTTTTCCTTCTGCTTTTTCTTCTTCTTCTTTGAGGCATTATCGACAGATTCCACGCCGTTGCTGCTCGTAGTTGGATCGGCATCTCCACTGCTCACTGGCGGCTTCTTCTTCTTTGCTTTCTTCTTCGCTTCCTCACTCTGTCCATCCCCTCCTGCATCTGCCTCACTCGTCTTCACCTTCTTCTTCTGTTTCTTCTTCTTTGGCAGAGCGTTGGGCGAGTTCGTCCGCCTCCCGTCCTTCTTGTGGACGGGGTGTCTCCTCGGCAACTCGTCGCTCTTGTTGGTGAAAGGCCTGCAAGGAGAATTTCACACGTGCTAGGCATAATTTCAACATTCAGAGAGAGAGACAATGAATCTGCTGCGGTGGTAATGAGAGAATAATGGCATAATTATAATTTCAACCATTGCACTTGTGCTCAACATCCACAGTAGATCTGATCCATTGCGTTCACTTAAAATAAAGCACAAAATAATGAAAGAATGTTGGTACCATTCACAACGAGCTCAGTCTTAATTTTTCCCCGATGACATGCATGCATCAATATACAGGAACACATCAAATTGGTCTGAAAGCCTGGAGAAAGAGTCTACTCACAGCATGGGCGGCTCCTTCATGTGCTTTTCTTTACTCCCCGCACCGGTTGGGTTGTCCACTTCTTCAATGTAGAGGGAGTCCTTTCCCTGCTTCCACGCCTCGTAGCGGTCGGGCTGGAACACCCGCACGAACGGCTCCATGCTAATCTTGACAGAGTCCTTTTGGCAGGTACACTGTACATCAAAGAAATTCAAAACATCACAATAGTATCATTTCTCCATTGGTTATATTGAATTCTGGCCTTGTGATGTGAGTCTTTTGAAGTTTAATGTGAGTCTTTTATGTTAATTTGTTCTTTATGTATTAAAATCATTGAGCAATACATCCAAGAAAATATTCCAGTAATGAAAATGTAATTAAAGGAGTAGGTTTTGCAGCATAACTTAAAGTACTGTTTCGATCCAAATTCAAATTGGGTGTAACAGAAAAGATGAAATCACATTAACAGAATGCTAATTCAAAACTATTTGAAATCAACGTGCATACAACTTAAATTATTATGTTACTCCCACAAATCTCTTTGATGTGTCTGTAAGGAATATACATGTACATGTAGTTCAACAGGATATCTAAAGAAGATTTTTGGAATAGGTCAATGAGAAAATTATGACATCATAATGACATCATTACCTCTACTACTTTGCACATGTGGTTATGAACAATATCACAGTTTCATCGAAATACAGTCACACTTCTTTCTTACTTCTTGTCTGACTGAAATGTAACTAACCCTTGTGTTTTACTTCACTCTATGCATTAAACTCAATTTAATGTTGAATTACATTTTATTCCAACACAGCATGAGAATTAAAGGCCAGATATGTAGTCTATTCCTAATGCTAGAGTCACACACAGCCGGATTTCGTACAGTGTCCATAAGGAATTAAAACCGTATCGACCTGGTTCGAGCCGTAGAGACCCGCATTGACCCGCATCGTAACCCGAGTCAATTCCTGATGGATTCCGGGGGCTACGATACGGCGTTGAAATATTTTTGGTCATGTTCAAAATTTTCTCAAGGATTTCAATTCCGTATTGATATCCGAATTGACCCGGTTCAAACTGCATTGACTCGCATCAACCTGCTGAAACCCGCAGCGTAAAACCGTATGGACCTTTGCTGTATACCGCATTGCCTTCATGCAACGGATGATGACAAGGTTTACATTCGGGTCGGTACGGGTCAAAGCGGGTTGACATGGGTCGATATCAGGGTCGAAAAGGATTCAGTTAAGGATTCAAAGCGGATTTTCATACGGTTCGATATGGGTCAAAACGGGTGTCTACAGCTCTAACCGGGTGAATACGGTTTTAATTCCTAATGGACCCGGTTCGAAATCCAGCCGTGTGTGACTGTAGCATAAACTAGAAATGTCGCTACAGCGACTGGTTATACCCCCGCCAAACAACATTTCATAAGCTTTGGTCAAAACAACATTTCATAAGCTTTGGTCAAAAAACTGAGGAAGTAGTTAAATCCGCAAGATCTTTCCTTGATCTTCTGCCATTAATATGCCGTTACCATGGCAACGTACTTTCAGATACTGTCGAAAAATGCGTCTTGCACATCTACAACCAAAGGCACACATCTGTACCAAGTTTCATGGAAATTGGGCAAAAACTGAGGAAGTAGTTTGCAACACAAAATTTTCCATCATTTTGGCTCATAATATGTGAGCTGTTACCATGGCAACATACTTTTTGTCACTGTCAAGAAATGTGTCATGCTGACCTATATCCTAAGACAAACATTCAATATGAATTCCATGAGAATTGGAAGAACACTGATGAAGCAGTTTTGCCATGAAGCATTTTGCCCTATATTTTACCAATAACATGCCGTTACCATGGCAACGCACTTTTTGCCACTGCGGAAATATGTGTCTTGCACATTAACATATTCAGATGAACATCTGTACCTAATTTCATAAAAATTGATCAAAAACTGTGGGAGGAGTTCGCGACGCAAGATTTGTACCCATTTTTGCCCATAATATGCCGTTACCATGGCAACGTACTTTTGGGCACTGTCAAAAAATACGTCTTGCACATCTACAACCCAAGGCACACATCTGTGCCAAGTTTTATGGGAATCGGTCGAAAACTGAGGAAGTAGTTCGCGACGCAAGATTTGCAACGGACCGACTGCCCGACCGACCGCCCGACCGTCCGCTGACTCCTATATACCCCCTTCAAACTTCGTTTGGCGGGGGTATAATTACCCTCCATTCTGGGACTGATGCAGCTCATTTTCACCCGGATCAAATCCGTTTTGTGACCCGGCCGTGTGTGACTCTAGCATTAGTATTTACTGTACATGCCGAATATTTCATGAGGTTTTAATTTTCATGAATTTTGAGGTCAGGTGCTGTTCACGTACTTCAAGACACACAAAAATATTGACTCCGATCCCCCCCCCCCCCGACATGACGTGCAAGCATGACGTGCACGCATGCACATCTCTATTCAGCACTGCACTCCACAATCGCAAATGTAACCACTCACGAAATTGTCAGGAAGTCCCAATTCGCGAAAAATTAGATTCGCTAAATACCATTGTACACATACTTTGATTTGTCTTTTTGATTTGTCTTTTTTCCAAAGAAAATAATGCATTCTTGAAATCTACATACAATGTATTTCATAAATGATAGCATTCCAGACAAAAGAAATGATGGACACGTTACTAATCCTCTAAATGTAAAACATGATTTTAACAAGTATTCATAATTTCTTCAATACACAGACATTTGTTTTCAGGCCTCGTGGGCACACTTTGCTCATAATGCCTATCACACTTTGCAGAATAGGCAAATGTATTAGGAATGAATGTCAGTTTTTGGCATCTGTTGATATCCCTTAAATTCCGTTTCATGTCCCTTCCTATCCTTTGAATGGGAGTTTATCTTCCGTGATTTCCATCAGAGCGGCCAGAATATTTTGTGCATGCATTAAGTTTTTTCTTGCTGAAAACGCATAGCACCATCTGACCCTTGTCCCATAGCTGTATGTTTTCTCCTCTATCTGTACTGTACTTTGTCACTGTCCATGTGTTTTCATCTGCTAGGCCTCCTGTACAGTCCGTTGCTGCATGAGATGGAATGGCCAATGCCTATGCATGTACATACAGCACATCAAACGTGTACGCATGTCATCCATTTGTTCCTCATGCGTTTTGTCCCATGCGCATGCAGTTCATATTCGTTTCTCATGTGTTTGTGCACTGCAGGTTCCAGTCCTGTACACATTCGCCCCAGGTGCACTGTTTGTTTGGCCCCTAGACCGCGAATGTACAATGTTCACTCCTCTAAAATGGAAATTACACTTTGTCAATTGGATCGATGGTTTGAACAACAGATGAGCAAAATATTGCCTGTTTCTTATATGGTTGGCCTACACCTGGCAAAGTGTGACAGGGACTTAACAAATAAGCAACTAAGCATCAAGTCCAAATACTTCAGTCACCATAAGACAGCAGGAATATGTGAAATTCATATGTTCTCCTAAAATATGATACATTATCAAAAATGATCATGATCACACATTAATTTATAAGAGACACATGTAACTTTTCTTTGCTGTGTGAACAGATATAACAGTACTTCAGCATGAGTGGTAATGGATTAATCAAATCAACAAACAATTTTTAGGACAATTTCACAGCAAACTCCATAGTCTAACAGATCAGGGTTTTTTGAGTTTTTTAACACAATCACAGGTGTTTTACATGTATGGACACAGAAATAGCATTACTTTTTACATAGGTCAATATTCCATCATTTCCAAAAGATCTTCATCACATAAAGACATCACATGTATTTTAACCAAAGATGTCATAATTTCCTCTACAAAGAAAACTAATATCATGCAAATGCCCTGCTTACCATACTCATCTGGGGTCAACTGAAGAGACATATTACAGTGTGCATTTCTTTCTAATAATCTTGCCTTGCCAGACACGCCATCAAATTTGAAATTCAGCAAAATACATTTTGTCCAGAAATGTGTAGTATTGTTAAACATG
Organism: Diadema antillarum; assembly: GCF_040938485.1. Taxonomy (NCBI): domain Eukaryota; kingdom Metazoa; phylum Echinodermata; class Echinoidea; order Diadematoida; family Diadematidae; genus Diadema; species Diadema antillarum. The sequence continues at coordinate 226,905 of NW_027271372.1, forward strand.
ATAACACTGGCTATTCCACAATACAATGGCATAATAAGGAAGGAAATGCAAATGGTGTTTAGCAACATTAGAGCACTTCGTAAGCAATACTTCCCAGAAACACCAATATGCATATTGAATGACGTAAGGAAATAGGAACATACCTGAGTAAAACAAAACAAAAACTCAATTACTACTGATACTTTATACCATTAAATAGGACCCTGACTAGAGGTCCCAAAATTAACAGACATACAATACAACATCATCCCATTTTGTATCATAAGTCATGAAATAGATTACAATTATTTACATGTTAATGGGAAGGATTTCTTATGTATTATTGCTAAATGTATGGCAAATTTTTATACAATTAAGAAATATTTCTACCAAAATTTTTAAAAGTTCAATTTCTACCAAAATTTTAAAAAGTTCAATTTCCTGTAGTTTACTTGCAATGGATGTTTATTAAAGGGAACGTTTGAGGAAAATCGGACAATCAATGCAAAAGTTATGAATTTTTACAGTTTTAGTGTTGGAACCGCTGGATGAGGAGACTACTAGAGGTTATGACGTATGAGTGGACAACAATATAAAGAAAATATAAAAAGGAATTCCACAAAAATTCACTTTTCTAGCAAAAATGAAAGAGTACTTGACTAACCGCTTTCAAAAAGCAGGGGGAATAAGTGCTACCCCTAACATATGTCAATATCAAGTTGATGGAATGTGTAATTTTCATGAAAAATGAATTCTTATTGAATTCCCTTTATATTTTCTTTATGTTGTAGTCCACTCATACGTCATAACCTCTAGTAGTCTCCTTACCCAGCAGTTCCAACACCAAAACCTTAAAAATTCATAACTTTTGCATCGATTGCCCGATTTTCCTCAAACTTTCACTGATGTGTTCTACTAATGTTACTGCTTTCACTCAATCCACATTGCTCTTTGGGTTTGCGTTCCCTTTAAAGAACAGAACACCAGATTGAATACAAGCTGGTATGCCACCTCATGTCTAATTAACTTTACTGCTGCACTTCACAGAAGTCAAGTTCGATGGGTGGAGCCATAGTGACAAAATACTTTGATGTATGGATACACAGCAGCAACCATTCATTTCCTTTTTTTCACTTTATCTGCAATCATTTGGCTGATTAAGTGTAATATTGCTCTAACACTGCTTCATTTGGAACACCCCGACCAACAATGTTACTTGAGCATTTGTTACCATGGCAACCTTTGAATGCATATTATGTAATAATTTCACCCTTTCCTGTCTAGCTTGCATTTATGATGCAAGTGACATCAAGAGCACTTTATTTCTTATAATGCCACTGGTATCCTCTGGGGGCAGAGACATGAAAACGTAGCAAGTCATCCCCAATACAGGGGATCTGTGGTATAAAGAGGATCTTAATATCACGACAAGGGCCTTCTTATATAGATCTACACATCAGGATATCAAAACAAAGTGTGCCCTGCAAAATCACCCTGTTATAAGAAGGTTTTTTTGTTGATATCAAACTTCTTTATTGAACCAGGTTCCACTGTACACAAGTTTGAAGATAGTGACTGAGTGTTACTATACATCTTTGTCAACTCTGTTCTGTGGGTTGGATGCACATCTTGACATATCTTTCTCTTGATCCAAACTGGAGGGAAATTAAACTCTGCCTGGTGTACACCTCCTGGCACTTACATATCATCATACATCATTGACAGAGGTGCAGACTATTGTATAAACCACATTAATGGAATGAGAAATTACTATTCCTTTTCAGAAAAAAACACAGTGATTTCCCCACCTTGGAGATGTTAAACAGCACATTGTTTCATGAGGTAGGCAAATTTTCGGAGTTGCTAATTCCACCAATATCAGTACAAACAAGGCAAACGCCAAGTGATGTCTCACCCGCATATGATGACATAAATGGTATCCCGGGGTACCAAATAAAAATCAGCCATTTTGTTGAATTAATTTTTTTTTAAAGGGTTGTACCCTGGGTGCCAAAAAGTGAAATCATTTTGGTGCTGGAGCAAGCGTGCGCTAGCCACTGCACTGCACTGCACTGAGGCACACGCTATATTGCTAGCACAGTACTTAGTATACCATGCATGCACAGTATCGCATGCAGTGGCATGGGAATGACTGTACACGCACGCACGGTGCATGCATTTCTCTGCGGCTGTCCTCGAGTGGACGTGAGGTGGCGCTACACAACGTGGTACCCCGGAGTACTACGGTACCCCGGGGTAACGCGTGATGCATCATATTGCAATGTGTGATTATAGTGTTTTTCAATGTAAGTTCATTGACCTTTGACCTTGTCTGAATTCACCAATATTCACACTTGACCAGAAACTTTAGGTGATGTACCTGTGGTGCAAGTTTTGTGGTCACAGCTCACAGGTGAGGAAAGTAATTGAGAGCACACAAGATATGGTGCTCATCAGGGAAAGTTAATTGACATTTTGACCTTTGACCTTGTCGGAATCCACCAACATTAAAACTTAGGTTATGTACACCTGTGGTGCGAGTTTGGTGGTCATAGCTCAAAGCTGTGGAAAGTTGAGAGAGTACACCAAATGTTGTCGATGATGTCGCCGCCGACGCAAAAATGACATCTACGTCCCACTTCCGCTACACAAGCAAGACAAAAAACAAACAAACACAATATTCGCAGAAGTTTTCTTCCGAGGGAATGTAAGGAGGTTTTCAACTTACACAGCTTGCTCTCTTCCCGTAGTTGATCCACCTGAGAGAGGCAAAGTTGGTGGACTCTGCACAGTTGTAGCCATGGTTGAAGCCAGCGTGGTAGCCATACGGAAAGGTCACCATGAACTCCCCTTTCAGCTGGGTGATCTGAGGGATTCAATTGTTATCGATAGTTCTATCAACAATGTCAGAAGTTATAGGACCAAAATGTACACACGTATGTATCTCTGTCAACATCACTTACAGTTACATCACTCCAGGCTGCACTGAACTTCCACTGTAATTTTCAAGGGAAACTCCATCCAGATATTATGTTGCTAATTGTTGCTTATGCTATTAATTTCCATATTTTTCCAAATGTTTGGGCACAGACAGAACTTATCCACTGGAGGGACACATACTTTTAAAAATGTTTTACTCTTACTACATGCCAAGAACAGGTCTGAAGAATTTTTTTTATCATTTATTCATTTATTTATTTATTTTTTTTTTTTGGTAGAGGAAAGTGAAAACTGGCGAGTTTTTGAGTACAAACAGAATGGTGAGCTGATCAACACCCTGAATTTTCACAGTTCATATTTTCTGTGTGTATGTGTGTGATTTTTTTTTCCACAAATTTTCAGTGATCTACTACTTTGATTTTTCAATTTTCATACAAATTAACATAATATCAGGATTGAATTTCCCTTTAAAGGGGAAATCCAAGACAAACACAACTTAGTTACAAAGAAAAAGAAAATCTTACAAGCACAACAGTGAAAGTTTGATCAAAATCAGACAAAATTAAAGTAGGTTATGAAATTGTGAAGTTGTGCTAATTTTCATGAGACAGTTCTCGAACAGTCGATATGAATATGTTGGAACTAAGAAACCAGCGGGAATTGAACCTGACTTCTGCTGCTTTCTGGGCAATGACACTACCACCAGGCTATTCCTGGTTGCCGAAAGTGACAAGATAGACTTGGAACCAATACCCAAGCTCTGAAATTCTGACATTGCTATGTAGTTAAGCAGTCCATGATTTTGATTCTGACTGGTTCCTTTTTTCTGTCGTTTCCTAAAATGTAGATCAGCAGTTGCGATTTCATTTGTATTTCATTTCATTTGTACAGAAAGCAGACAAATTGAAGAAAACTCATACCTCATATCTTCACCCCTCTGCTTAATAATCTATTGCTTTCTTTCTTCTTCTTCTTCTTAACTTGTGATTTGCACATTTTCTAAAGACTCGTTCTTAATGAAAAAATCAATCAATAAAAAAAAGGGGTGTTGCCCCAAAAGGTCTCAAAGCTGTCAGGAACTAACTTGTTTTTTAATTTAAAGATTTTAATGGAGTATGTCTTCAAGATTTGTAGAGCAATTATTGTTATTTTGAGCGTGAAGAAGTTTGAACTGATCTGTTTAACAGAGTCATTGGGAACGATGGTTACCTTTCGTCATAGTGAAATTTTATGTTATAGCCTAACAGTAAAGTATATAAAGATATACAGATGATAATTTGAGGATCTGAATGTTTACTTTGTTCTAACGAGAATTGTGTTTTAACCCTATTTGTCATAACGAGAGTGCACTGTATAAAAAGGGGAATTCATGGATCTCTGAAATTTACCTTGTTGAAAGGAATTGAGTACTTCTTCAAGATGTGCGGAGCGATGATCGTCATTTTGTGCCTGAGAAAATTTGAACATATCTGGAAGTTTCCAGGGAAGAATCCTACAGATTGAAAGAAATATGAAAACAATCAAAAACTTATCATGAGGTCATACACTGTCAGTTGGTATTTTTTGTCTAATACATCATATGTAACATCATTCTAGACTTCCTTAAAGTTTAGTGCACGTGCCGTAGTTGGGCAATCATGTGAAAATGAGGAATAATCATCATGTAGGTCTTACACTGCAAAATACATGTACATGAAATATAATTAAGCTGAAAAGTTGATATACTGTACATCATTCGCTACAAAATGCAAATATGGCAATTATCACATAGCTATGAAGCCAAGATATCAAACACACAATTGTTTAGCACAGGTATCTGCATATTTTTATTTTTTTTTCATAATTGAGTAGCCAAAGCAGCAAATAAAGAAAAAAAATATATATATATATTTATAAGTACAAACACATAAATGATCACAGCATGCATACTGGTGTAGAGGTGAATTACAGAAAATGATACAAGTTAGCTGGTGAAATCAGTATGAAATTTTAAAAAATGATCAAGAGACAGAAGCGCCTACCCTCTGCAAGTCTCTCCAAACGTTTACCATGTTCAGGTGGGATAGCATACCTAGACAGACGAAGGGACACAAGGGTTAACTTAGGTCACAAGAGGGTGAAAGATGAGAGAGAAGAAGAGCAAAAAGCACCAGTGATGTGGCTGAGACCAGTCACCTGACACAGCTTTTTACAGTTCTTATTGTTTGGGGATTTTGTTTTTTTGTTTGCTTGTGTTTTTCAACTCATGGTATTGCATGAAATTCGGCAAGAACATCATGACTGTGTATTCCAAGACACAATTATTCTGCTAGCTTAGGTCAGGATATTCTGGTCTCAACGGTCAGCACTGCAGGGCACTCAAACACACGGGGTGGTCAGAGCAGGCACAAGTCTTTCACCAAGAGACGTGTTCGCCTCGCCACCATCTTCCATTTACACAGTCCAAAGGGAAATCAGGATGCCTCGATCATAAACATGACCATTTTCAGGTATGAGTGTAATGCTCTCTAAGCTAAAGAATTTGAGTTTCTAGTTCAGTCACTCTGATTTTCATGGGGGAAAAATACTGTTAAAGTGTAATTAAACAGGTACTGTTTGCTCAATATAAGCCATCAGCCTATCTTCTTGCCAAAAGCACCACAAACTGATGGTTAATAGGTGAGGACCAATGCTGAGGAGAGTCACAAGGTTGTGAAACTTCGAGATCATTGACAGGTATTGAATTGGTCCCCTGTTCTCGATCTAGAAATGTACTTTCCTTTCCCCTCTACCTGTGCTTCACTATATTACTTGAAGCAATGTGCAAAAATTTGAGTAAATTAATTGACCCAGCAGTAAATAATGAGTCAATCTTATGTTTCCTACTGGACAAAAGCCTTGCAAAACCCATTCCTCAAAGAATGGTGACACTGCATTAAAGGCCTTTAAAGGCAGAGGAATGGAAATGTACATTTCACTCGCTTCACAGAAAGGCCAAGTGAGAGCCTCTCCTCTTCCCTAAGGGAAGGAAATGAAAGCAGTTTGCCCGAAGAATCTCTGATTTCCCTTCAAATGTGCATGTTGAGGATGGTAGCTCTGATAGACTTGTGCACTGCACTGACCTTTCGGCAGGAACGCTTGTCACTCTTGGGGACACAGGACCACTTACCAGCAGCCAGCCTCTCCAGGCGTTTACCATGCTCTGGAGGAATGGCATACCTATGTCACAGAGGCATTTAAAGGGAGGACAAGACAATAGAATCAATTCATTCCTGTGGCACGCTAGAAGGTGGTAACTGCTGGATTACTGGTTGTCATTACTACCAAATAAAAGATGCTTGTTATCAATGAATTTCCACAGCTTTATACACATGTCCTCGACCTTGGACAGTATAAGAATGATGCCACAAAATTTGTGGGTTTTATTCACGATAACTACGACTGCAATGAATGACAGTGCATTTGTTCAGGGGAATTTCCCCAGGGAGAAAGTCACTTTGAGTGTAAATAGGGCAACAAAAACAGACCATGAAAATTTTACTGAAATGAGATACATATCAAATAAAAAGTTGTCAGATCTTCAAAAGATTTACACAACTTCCCAAGTTTCTGAACATGTCATGTAATCTACTGTCGTATCATTCCTACCTGATATGAAGTAGGCCTGTTTGAAGTCCTTCTGAGTTTTAACATTTCAAAGAAAACAGAAATGTACTGAAAACTGTCTAGTGATAAATACCAATTATCAACTCACTTTATATGTCAGAAGTTGAGCAATTTAAAGAAACTAATCTACAACACCTTGACTTCATTCAAAAAATATTTAGCATGCATTGAAACCAATACATTAATATTTTGTCATTAAACAAATTTATCCATCAGACCATACACTCACAAACATACGTTTTTTGTCTCGTTGCCCTTCCATTTTCAATTCCACATGAACACTTTCTTTCAATTTTTTCTTTACACATGTTTGGGTTGTCATGGCAGCATTTTCTTTTCTGGTCTAATGACCTGACATGCCTGTTCAACCCCTTTCCTACCATGACTTGGGAGCACCGTAGTGGAGGTAGTTGATGCTGTAGAGGTCAAGGTCCTCTGTGTGCCATGCAAACGTTGTCTTCCACATCCCAAAGTAGAGATAGGCTGTGTTCACACCCTCAATCTTTACTCCTGTGCAAAATGTGACAAAGAGAAAATTGCAATTTCAGATATACTACCCGCAATCAAATGCTTAAGATCATTGTACTTCAACGAAGTTACCAAGATGCATAAAACTCATAGATGTTTCATCCATGGATTAATTCGCAAAGTAATAAGTACACAATCTTGAACAGGTAAACATAGAAAGTATGAGAACAGTAGTTCTGCCGTGTTTACAACAATAGTTTACACTGCAGGATCTGATAGAAATATGATTTATACAAGCACATTCTGGAATAGTGTCTCATCAGCACAAATGCACAGAATAGCTTTACCTGGTAGCAAACACATCCCAAACAATTGTTACAAAGTATATAGAGAGTCACTGCAACTCATGGTGAATCTATCAACACCTATCAGCCAAGCTGGGCACATTCACTTTAATCCAGAATACATTAACACATCACGTAATCTACTGTCTTTTCCATCCTTATGTGATTCCAAGCATGTGCGTTTGAAGTCCAGGTTGGTTAGAAACTTTTCTTTTTTTTTTATAAGACAACAACTGTGGCTGGTTCAACAATAATGGATTGCACAAATGCCCACATATTTCTGATCATAAACATTAACGACATGAAAATAAAATTCATGCTGAAAATCACTTTCGCTGAATGACATGGATGAAACTCAAGGCAACGTCTTTAAATCAAATATACCAGTCATTCAATTCCTGCCAAATTTTTATCCATACATAAGTCACATATAGTTGTGTGTTTTTTTAGCAGTTAAAAAAACAAATCAAACAGACAGCAGATTTAGTGAAATCTTCAAGTGCTTTCTGAAACTTAATCTTTTTGATGTATATATATCATTGTCGGGTCATTGACGATGAAAGTCACCAACTCTCACTGCTATCATACCTTGCTCCTCTTCAATGATGTCCAGCACTGTGTTGAGGCGGTTGATGTTCCAGATGTCCACCCCTTTGTCGTACACAGATCCCGAGATGTCCGCTCCATAGATGGGTGAATTGTAGGTGATGTTCTTCCAGTACTTTCTCTCGAGGTCTTCGAAGCCAAAGTGGGGTGGTGTTTGGTACCTGGAGAATTACATATTATAAGTATAAGAGGATGAAACAATCTCAGAACATGATTACCCTAATGAGCCGAATCACAGATGTTCTGATAATCCCCTAGTTATGAAATTACCAACCTGAGAAAAGTTAATATATTTCTATCCTGTAACAAACTTTCAACTGCGGGATATTAAGAATATTAATAATTATCCATACATGCACTGACATGTGTCAATTCACAGTCACAGTAAGATGCTCAACTTTAAAACTGCTTAGCTCCGTAGAGTCTTGAGTTAGCAGTGACTAAAGTACTACCAAGACAATTTAACAATTACCTTTGGTACAACATGACTTGCCAAACATACCGTCCAAGGAGAAATATCAACAAGTCTGCCTTTCCTTGATGATCAATACCCGAGTGGAATGATCTACCAAGCTCTGTGATTAATTAAAACTCGGTCAAAGAAATCCCAAGATCTCCATAATAGACCACAATCAGCCTCTGGGTAGGACCACATTCAAACTCAAAACAAGCACACAAGTTAAATTCATCTTTGTGACAGGCTACACAGCCCTTTGAAGATTATCCACACAAAAAAAAAAAAAAAAAAAAAAAGGAAAAGAAGAAGAAGAAGAAAGAGTACCTGGCACTGTTGGCAAGCTTGGCATACTCCTTGACGGTCATGGCCTTCTTCTGAATGTTGTACTGGGTGTAGAGTCCCTGATGACCCATCACCTCCTGCTGGATCGGGGCCGGAATCACCAGGTTCAGGTCATCGTAGTTCTTCCTCGGCACAAATTCCTTGGGGGGAATCACCTGACAGGAACAAACACAGAAATATTTACTGCATTTACATATTTCTTATTTCATTCAAGATTTTTTTTTTTCTTAAATCAACTTACTGGATGAAAGAGAATGGTGCGCCATCATATCCATCATCTGCCTTGTGGTACACCAACCAATCCACATTAGATGTTCCACTTTCAAAGTACAATTCATACAAAGGGACATATATTTCTGGAATATGGAAAATCTCCACACACAACCTCTTGTCCTACTCTGTGTCACATGACTTGTGCAAGCAGGTAGTCCCAAATACTACAAGATTGCAATTTTCTTATGGTTATGGGGATGGTATAGTTTTGGTTGAGTTGGGGGATTCAGATTTTAACTTTTTGCATGATAATTAAAAACCTATTATGAAATATGAAAGAGCATACAATTTGAAGAGGGATTAAAAGCTTATTTGATGAAAGTTGGTCTTGAAATGGCTGAAATATCAAAAAATGAAGTAAAACAAAGTGCTCGTAATGTAAGGTGGATCCCACCTTTTATTAGGAGCACTTTGTTTGTAGATATATCAGCCATTTCACTAATAATTTTCATTAAATAAACTTTGAATTCCTTTAAAAATTGTAGGTTCTTTTATATTTCATATGAGGTTTCGTATTATCTTGCAAAAACTTGAAATCTGAATCCCTAACTCGACCAAAACTATACGATCCCTTTAAAAATACTAGCCCAGGCCTCACAAGTGAGTGTCTATTTACTCATTTACAAACAATGAATTTACCTTGGCTATGCCTGCCTTGTGGGCTCCCTGCGATTCCATGTACGCAATGTAGCCACTGAAGTCCTTCATCTCCTCCAAGGTCGGTCGGAAGACCATAATCTTGGGGATGTTCTGGGACGAAGCCGTCAGACTCATCTTGGCTGCTACATATGGCTTTGCACGGAAACAAACAAGAGGGGTTGCCGGTTACTACAAACTTTAATTTGTTGGCTGACATTGATAAGGAATAAACTGAAAGTTTGAATTTCATGCTATATTTGATGGAAATTAATACAATCCAGGAATTTCACGATGCCACTTTGAGGGGTGCTGAAATTGCTATACAAGTAATGTGAAGTCAGGAATTATTTGGACGACATTGCAGCAATAGTAGTACACACAAACAAACAAACAAGCAAACACACATAAACTATCTTTTGCTGTGTGCATGTTCAATGAAGTCCAACAATATACTCAATAATAATTCCAATTAGCTCCCTACCCCATCCCCATTCAAGAGAATTAATTTCTTCATACTTAAAGAAAAATTAATTATTGCACTTTACTTGCATTTATCTCTCCCAGTGGCAAAAAGTAGGCCTACTAAAACCCAAGTACTAACTTCTACTATTGGCATTGCTGCGGTTTCTACACCTTAAAATTTCGTTCAGAAAAAAAAAAAATATCAAAGGCCAAGATACTAAATTTACATTAAAATTCTACTTTCAGGAACATTCAATGATAATAACATTAATTATTATCAAAATAAAAGAGACATTGTGGGGTTTTCCACATAAAAACATGATGTACATAACAGCCCATGTTGAATAAAAGGTTGTACACTGCATACAGCAATTTGTAAACTCACTGGTAGTGACTGGGACTTATCACTCTCTGACGTATTCATCCGCACAAATAGTTCTTCATTTTAGGTGAAGGGAGATAATGGTACCAGTGCAGTACCAGTAGCAATAGTTCGCCACATCATGCATCATAGAATTTAACACTTAAATGGACCAAATTATCACTCTACATCTTGCAGTCATCAAGATGAGTACTATGAGTACGTTATAAAATCACTTAATGAGTAAAATCGAATTCTGCAGCGACACATTCATGTCTTCCAAGAGCGCCTGCATGGTGTTGAACATCCACAACACTTCACTGCTAATTTTCTAACGTTGGTACTGTGACGATAATTCCACAACCTGCATTTAAGATTAAATTAATTATTCTTACATGAATCGTTAACATTTATTGCTTGCTCTATATTCAAAATAAAACCTCCCTTCACGGATATCTTTAAAAAATGACTGTATTTAGCACCCACAAAATGTCATAACTTGGCGACAATATGAACTATCGAAACGAAGCTGAGCGTACATTCCCATTGCATCATGACAGCGTATGGAATACACACACACACAAGGTTCCCCACACACAAACACACACACACTCGAGTCTCAACGAAAAAGAAGGGGACGCGATTTACGCTGTGTGCACGGGGACGCGTCCCCCTACGACTGCCGACCAGCCAGTCACTATTTGTATTTAGCCGTGTGCTTCACAGTAACAAGTCTACTGACCAGACGAAATGACAACTGGGCATATAACTCCCACTGTAACATTAATATCACAATCATTGGACACTTGATACGATAATCACGAGTCCTCATGGGCACTATATTGAGAATGATTCGTATATAATATTTCATTAGTGCAAATTTTGGCAATAATCAGCTGTTTGCTAGCGAACAAAACAGATGAACCGAACGAGACCTTGTTGGAGAGCCGACAACGGGTCTACGTGCAAATTCCCTGTCATCGAGTCTCAGTGTTCTCAATGGAAAAACATGTCATTTCACCAGCTCAAAATGAGTAGAAATCGATAAAACAACAACAATATTTTATCAAAACTCGTCATCAGTCACAAAATCTACCATAAAATGAAGTCTTACCTTTATCAAATGGACGATTTACCATTAAAAATGCAAAAACATCAGGGCCTTCGCCAGAGGACGCGAAGTCGGGAAGCAATCGACTCGCTCATTTACAAACCGTATCACAACCATGTGCAATAATATACCTACACCGTTATAAAATATAGTTCGGATTTGTCTATACCAAAAGCAAATCAAGCTCCCTTTTTTTTTCTTTTTTTCTTTTTCCAAAATCGATTTCCACTCTTCTTTTGTGGAGTCACTCCATGTTGAGGAGTGGTGATATCACGAAGACTCATCTAGGGTTTCTATTTCATTATCTTATTTAGCGTTTTCAAGACGGGATCAATTTCCATTTAATAAAACACAACAACAAAAACGTCGCTGCATGATTTTGCCCTGCCAGTCATACCGATGTCGGGTACCAATGCAAGCGTGCCGACTCTACGGGGTTATGAAGTTATATCGAAAATTGGGATTCCCAGTGTGATAGCGGGTAGGCTATAGGATATAGGCCTACGGTAGGCAGAAGTTGGGTTCATAAGAAGATGGCCTATCTGCAAGTTACCTGGTTAGCTAGTAATATTTGTTCGATGATACACAAGTAGGCCTAGCCCGAATGAGAAACGTAAACGGACCGGGGTGGGAGTGGCCGGGCATATTGTGCCTCTATGTAGCTATACCCACCCATCCGTATGAATCAGTCATCAACAGGATATTCATTTCGTTTAAAAGTCTTCTACAAAAAATACGTACGCAGGAATATTTTTCTATCGCGATCGAGGGCAAGATTTATTCAACTGGGGGGGGGGGGGGGGGGGGGGGGGGGGGGGGGGACATCCATTCGAGGGAGCGCAGCCAACTTAACGGGGGAGGGTGTGGTGGAATATTGTGAATTTTTCGAATTGGTACTCACTTTTTTGTGTGTAATATTTGGAAAATGTTCAATAAAAAAGGGGGAAAAATCAATATTCAAGGATAATGCATGGCTATAAACAAATTGTAGTATCTATATAGATCGTCCCTTTACTTCCCGTGTGCATTGGCGTCTTTACTGTGCACTCAGTCTATAATGGAGACGGATCGAGCCGGGAAGCGGGGGGGGGGGGGGGGGTGCATGGGAGGGGGTTCCCCTTCCACACAAGGAAGCTTTTGCATTTTTAGATGAGAAATTCAGCGACATGCTGCACATTTTTTCAAGGGATTATTAAAGGCATTATCTACCATTTGCAGCTGAAACACCCCCCCCCCCCCACCCTTAATGCTGCAAAATAGTTCTGAAATGTGAGTTAGGTATAGAAACAACCAATGTAAAAATTTTAATCATCATAATCAATGCTAATATAGTTAAATCTACAATTATTCCTAGACTAAACCGTCTACAGTTATGGTTTAGTGAGAAAATTAATAGTGATGTCTCCTTATATTTTAGGCTTTATTGCGAAATTTTTATTTGGTAGGATGTTTTGTGATAAAACTGACCTACACAGTTATTGTAATAGCTCGAACATATTTAAATCACTGCTCCCGATGATAAACAGTACCTTTAAGAAAATTTTCAGTCAAAAATATGAGAGATCTAAATATTCAGGACAATGTAAATGGCGAAATCGTGGTAATATCCAAGGAGGTATAATCCGCGTGTACGTCTGCCACCGTTTACTAAAGTTTGTTAGCAGCGGGGGAGGGTAAGGGGGGGGGGGGGTCCCCTCCCATACAAGGGAGCATTTGCACTGTTAGATTAGAAGAACGATCTGATGCACACTATGTGGAAGCTTAAGAAAATATTCGAGCAAAAAAAAAAAAAGAGTAAGAAATATACATTATATTGAGGGAAAATTTGAATGGCTATAAGTCGTGATTTGATTATCTGTCACGTATACACGTCTTGTCCCGCGTGTGTGTCTATACTGTTTGCGAGTCAAGTCTTTATGGAGGTGTGTAGCGCTCATCCATAAGTATAAAGTTGATGACGAAAAAGAAAAAAAGAGAAAAAACGGCGGTGAGTGGAGTGGTGTGAAATTGTCACGATAATGCTATGTGTCACACTTTTATAGGATAACGAGATGAGAGAAATGTATAACTAACAAACACAAGAAATAAAAATAATTAACATTTTAATTACTGGGTGATTTATTGAAAGTCTTATATTCGTGTCCAAGAAAAAGAGGCCTTTGAACATTTCTTTCCCCCTCCCCCTGCTTACGGCTATGATTCGGAGTGCCAAGTACATTGTAATTTACATGACAAAATCCTAACATTAAGATGATTATCATTTCCTATTTAAACACTTCTTTGGATTTCTATAAACTATCTGGTTAAAACCCCCTCATTATAAAGGTAATTAATCCCAAATTTCATGTGATTTTAGTCATAAGAGAAATCTATCTAAGTATGCTTATATATGCATCCATGAAGTTTGAGGAAAATAAGATATTCCGATCAAAATTGTATTTGTAGGTATGTATATATATATATATATATATATATATATATATATATATATATATATATATATATATAATATATTATATATATATATGCATATATATATGTAGTTTTTTGTCCCGACAACTTTAGATAAGAAGGTCAAAACAATTAGCGATGTCACAGTTTATAGGGCAACGACATAAAAAATAACTTATAAAGAGAATAATAAATTTTCATTTTTGGCATAATAAAAGAGCACTTGAATGACCTCTTTCAGAAAGAGGGGTTTAGGATATTACCTTAAGCAAAGATTACATTAATCAATCAATCAATCAATCAATCAATCAATTCTTTTATTCTTTCATGAAACTATACATCAGCCAGAGGCTGCTTTTCAGCGAGTCCGTGCCATAAAAACTCCACATAGATACAAGATTCAAAATGATACATGTAATATTACTGATAATTAAAAGATTCACAAACATTACCAGAAAAATCATAATCAGAATGATTAATAGTTTATAAATAAAATTGATTATGATTCCTGAAAATAAAGCATGATATTGCCAAGAATCAAAATGAGCTGACTGATATTTCTAAAATATTCCCAACAAAAATAAATAAGTAAATATCATTACAAGAAAAACATGCATAAAAAAAAGAAAGAAAGAAAAAACAAAGCGTGAACGCTTTTCCGGTTTATATTCTTTTTTTATAGATGATTTTGATAAAATCAATGTATCATGATAAAGGGTAATTTGATTGGCTATTAACCTGGTAGGTCAATACAAAGGGAAACTTTACGTTTGAGTGAACACATTTATTTTCGTCCTCCAATGCACAAAAGTATGTTGCAGAAATTGACATATTCTCATTCATTTGCATAAATATACCCTTCAAGATAATAGTGACAACAAGAGGCAAATTTAACACAATGAGAGACATGAATAATAAAGTAAAAACTTTTGGAGTCTCTTTATAGCCTGAAAGAAAAACAATATGGAAAACTAAAGGGGAAAATAAGAATTTTCTGGCAACCCCAACTTCAAGTGACATAGTGAGTAAAGCCACAGAAGTGATTGAATGGACAGAATTTCCTTTTTTTTTCATTCTTTTAATCTAGGAATTGAAGAATTCATGAGACAAATTCAGGAACCAAATATTGTTTCCAATTTTCCTATAGTTTGAAATAACAATAGATTTCTACCATTTTTGTTATATTGCTTCTTCTCTATACAATGTCATTTTAATTTCGATTTGACAGAAGACTCTTAATTTTCCTTCATAATTAATAAATATGTAGCCTTTCTTTATCTCTCGGGCTACAAAGACATTATAGAGATCATATCTAGTTTTATTTTTGCAAATTAATGTTTCTTGTATTAAATTTGTCTTTGGTTTCATTGTTACATGGAAGAGCACTAACTCATGAATGACAATTCAACTTGTTTTGCAATTTTCACTTTTGTGCCTTGAAAAAGAAAAACGAAAGTGTTCACTCATGCGTAAAGTTTCCTTTTAATTGACCTACCAATCTGATAACTAATTGAATTACCTTCAATGTGGTATATAATACATTAATTTTTAGCCAAGCATTGAAATATTATTGTAACAGTGCTCACTTTCTTTTTTAGCTGAGTATCATAATCAAAGAGGTTACAATTACACACTATCAGTCAGTTATATTGCACAACAAATTTCCCTAACCCCACCCCCTAGATCACTATCCTGCTCTCATACAATCTTTATAGCGTCGTGTAACAATAATCCCTTTAATCTAGTTACCAAGCAACCATCACTATACCCGTCTTCTGAACTTTCTCCAACTCATCATTATTTTCTCATCAGCTATTATCATTTAAATTAACTTCATAATAATCATTATACACGCCTTCGCTTAAAAGGTGGGACCCACCTTTTATAAGAACCTTTGTTTTACTTTGTTATTGAGTATAACTCAGCCATTTCAAAACCGATTTTCATCAAATAAATTTTTATTTCCTTTAAGAATTGCATGCTCTTTAATATTTCTTTCTACCGGTACCTATGTGATGACATCACGAATTGTAGCCTTCTTATCAAGAGATGATTACTTATGGATTTAACCCAAACTTTAAAAAAAAGATAACTTTTGAACAAATTGTGCGATTTTCCTCACAGTTCACTAATTTAATGTGTACTATGATATTTCTGTATTTACTGAATCCACAAAGATAATTTTGTTGAGGTAAATCCTTTGTTTAAACTTTCTCTTGATTCTCTTTTTCGTTTTTCAGCACTGTATCTAATTTTACCTAGACGGGTTGAAGGGATGGTATAGTTTTGGTTGAGATGTGGGATTCAGATTTTGACATATTACGAAATAATTAGAAACCACTTTTGAAATATGAAAGAGCATACAATTCTAAGAGGAATTCAATGTTTATTTGTTGAAATGGCTGACAGATCCAAAAACAAAGTAAAACAAAGCGGTCCTATGATAAAAGGTGGGTCCCACCTTTTGTTAGCAAGTCTCTGTTTTTGGATATTTCAGGCGTTTCAAAATCAATTTTCATCAATTTATACTTTGAATTCTTTTTACAATTGAATGCTCTTTCATATTTCATAATAGGTTTCTCATTAGGCTTATCTCACACACAAAAGAGTTGGAAACATGAAACCCCATCTCAACCAAACCTATACCATCCCTTTGATATAATGGATTAATCTATAAGCATTAATTGGTGCACAGACAGCGGAGGAGTGGAGGCGTGTATCCAATGGTTGTCATGACAACATACAACTGGAAGGGGAAAACATCATGAGGAAAATATAAGTATACAGATAAACCCAGCAGTTATACCTTTGCAGTACTAACAGAAAGATAATGATATTGCTCCTTCCACTGGTGACGATAAATGATGGGGCGGATGATACTGCTTGTTATTCAATGTAATAAACATTATTGCCATTACGCTGTTGTTTTATCAAATTGCTTTGTGTTCGCCATTCGCGACCTTGATGACATTGACAGAGGATTGTAACTTTTATAAATTTTCAGTCAGGAGCAATACCATTTGCCTCTCCTCTGCATCGCAGAAATGAATAGACGGTAGACGGTGCTTCATATCAATGTGCCATGTGCGTGGCATGACAACATGGCCATAACCCATAGCCACCATAACCACAATGATCGAGCCTATTTTTGAAATTGTAAGTTGTTGCGCTGACTCTATACAGCTATTTTGTCCTGATAAAGTCCACGAGTATGTTATGGTCTAATTTGTCACCCGGGTATCACCCAAGATACCCTAATTGGTAGCTTTCACTGCATATTTAGTCGACACCCAAAGCAAAAAGCGCTTAGGTATCGGAACCATGTGTGAGATAATGATGATGATGATGACAATAGTTGTGACCTTGACTATGACGATCTGTTGGCTGCCATCCTCAAATTCGTGCTGCTACTCAATGTGATGTTGTTGTTGCTGCTGTTTTGGCATTAACCAACAAAAACCATAGAAAATTGATTCAGTGAAGGCACATAACTTTTTAGCATTTTAAATCCAGCGTGGTGGTCTTCGTTATCATATAGTTACCTAGCTTTTAGGCCTAATAGTTATATTCTTAAGATCATATTAATAACTGGTCCCAAATCTTCTGTTGACCACTGGTCTCTACGCCTATCAGTGTTATTGATCAATCACGTCAATGTGCCGTCCTGACGGTTCAAAGTTTACTGTGCGGGCCTCACACTGTCCCGCAATTGAGCAAAAATGGACCAATGACAAAGGAAAATAAATGTTCAAATTTTTCTCTGATCGTACATCGGATCATTCGAGAGGGCATCTTAATTAAGCCATCGTATGACCACCGGTGGAATTTCTTAGGCTCCGGCAGCAGCTTTCCATAAGTGGTGGTAAAATCTCTATCCTACAATACATGTACTTGCTTTGGCTGTCGATTGGCTTTTGACTATAACTTCGGGACCTACGAAATTGAAAATTCCATATTAGTTTAACCATCTCACGTCAAATGTCGGGATAGTGAGGCACGAGAATGTTGAAATTATACCTATATACTGTATGGAACAACTTCAGATGCATGGTGAGCATTGATGATACAAGGAGGTGTGAGCTCACACCGCAAAGTCTGTCTCTCAAAATACACTCCCCGAGCAACTCTGGCGTGATGCAGATTGATAGGGCGCCCTCATACATTGGCTCAAATCGAACTTCTATGCGAGTGGCCGTGGATGAAGGCGATTAATAAGGGGAGAGTATATTATCAACAATGACACGTTTTATCCCTCTCATCATCGCCTGTCGAATTCACTTCGTCATTCCGTTTTCTCTTCTCCATTTTCTCCTTTTCCATACTTCTCCTTATTCAATGATATTTTTTAAAAGCATAATTATTTGTTTTATATCTACTCCTCAAGAGTGTCCACTGTGTTTTGGTGTTTCTGGGCGCTTTCAAAACATCATTACGTGTATGGCCCCACGTGTATACATCACTCCACCCTTGACTGCTGCACTTTATACTTGATGTGAAAAACATTCTGGTTATCTCTGTCGCGACGTTTTTGGCAGTATTGTACGGTATGTAAAAATCTTGCGTGAATGAATTAGAGGGAGATAATCTTCACGATGCTCCTTATCGTATGTTTGATAAGTTCAAACATGTAGATTTAAATTGGTTCTCGAAAAGACATGACAAAAATACTTCTTTAATATTACAGTGAGCGGAGCAAAACAAAATACTAGTAGTGATAGGAAGTGACGTACGTAGCTTTACCTGCTCCTTTTAATCTGTCAAAATAGTTAACTTTTTAGCAAATATGAGTAACTTACATGCAAAAATGAGAATGATCTGTTCAGGCATAAATAAGTAACTTTTCATAAGCTTTTTTTTTTGGGGGGGGGGGGGAATTCCCTGAAACATTCTGTTTCTGGTGTATATTTAAGTGCTGTTATTATTTATCCTTTGACCACCTCACACCTATCCTGACACTTTTCATTTATTATTATTATTATTTTTGTAGTGGCTTGCCCGAGTATACTCGGGACTTGTCTTCAACGGGTTAAACATTTACCACAAACAGTAGAATAATGCTTTACAGACCCCCAAAACTGACTTTTATGACTTATGAAAAGTGACGATTTAACGTGTGCATACTCATGCAGGACTCCACAGATCACGCTCACTTGCTCACAAAAGTAAGTCAGTATAAAGTGGAGGAATATACACGTGTACGTACATGGCAAATTATTTTGCTCAAAACATATGATCAAAAGTTATGCCAGTTTGATTAATGGGAGTGTTACTTTCTTGTTGTGTGCACGTGTATATCAGATCAGGTACTGTGATTATAATTCTTTTCCAATAATATATATATATATATATATATGTACGTGTGTGTGTGTGTGTGTGTGTGTGTGTGTGTGTGTGTGTGTGTGTGACGAAGGAATGACTCGCAGATGTTGCAGTAATGTTCACTATGGCCTTTTATTCTCCCAAGCTTTCGACTGAGTTACCAGTTTTTTTCAAGGGCTTGATGGGACGTAAACACAAAAGCAGAAAAGCAACCAATTTGCATGCATTTGAACAGAATAAGGCAAAATAAAAATAATAACAAAAATAAAAGGCCAATCAAACAGAATATAGACAGCAATATGACATTCAGACCAATTTGCATACATTGGAACAGAATAAGGCAAAAACAAGGCAAAAGAAAATCAAAGAAATCAAACAAATATAGACAGCAACATGACATTCATTACTAAGGAAAGGCAATATTATCACATACACTGGCAGTGAAAATAATGGAACAGTAGTAGCAGTATAGTATAAGCAATAACAGCGGTAAAATGATTGCAATGAAATCATTGGAAATACATAGACCAACATAGGTTAAAACACACTGGTTACCTTTTAAGGCGTTGGGATATACTTGCTGTGTGTGGTGTGGTGTCAGAGGGATGAGTGTGAAGGGTTCGCAAACGTAATGTGGGGGTAGTGAAGTGTGTTTTTAGTAATACGTGTGTATTATTAATTGAAAGCGCGTAGATAATTGTATATATGTATGCAAGTGCACGAGAGTGTATGCACTTGTGTGTACATACTTACGTATGTACACATCTACCCATTACACTGCTTATACAGTTTGTGTGTATTTATGATCATGGGCGAAATGTAAGAAAGTAGACGAGTATAATGATTAATCTGATTCAAGTTCTTTAATTGTGCCATCAACGTCTCAAATACTTCAAGCCACATCACCCATCACACTTCACTACCCCCACATTACGTTTGTGAACCCCTCACACTCATCCCTCTGAGTCCTCTGACACCACACCACACACAGCAAGTATATCCCAACGCCTTAAAAGGTAACCAGTGTGTTTTAACCTATGTTGGTCTATGTATTTCCAATGATTTCATTGCAATCATTTTACCGCTGTTATTGCTTATACTATACTGCTACTACTGTTCCATTATTTTCACTGCCAGTGTATGTGATAATATTGCCTTTCCTTAGTAATGAATGTCATGTTTCTTTGATTTTCTTTTGCCTTGTTTTTGCCTTATTCTGTTCCAATGTATGTAAATTGGTCTGAATGTCATGTTGCTGTCTATATTCCGTTTTGATTGGCCTTTTATTTTATTATTATTTTTATTTTGCCTTATTCTGTTCAAATGCATGCAAATTGGTTGCTTTTCTGCTTTTGTGTTTACGTTCCATCAAGCCCTTGAAAAAGACTGGTAATTCAGTCGAAAGCTTAGGAGAATAAAAGGCCATAGTGAACATTACTGCACCGTCTGCGAGTCATTCCTCCATCACACATACACCTAAAGATAATGCAGCACCCACAACGCACGAGGCCAAGCCCGCTTCACCTTATATATATATATATATATATATCGAAAACTTTGAGCAAAGAATATATATATATATATATATATATATATATATATATATATATATATATATATGTATATATATATATATATATATATATATATATATATATATATATATATATATATATATATATATATATATATATAATGTATATATACATATATATAATGTATATATATATATATATATAAATGTATATATATATATTCACAACAGTAGTTCATATGAAAACTCTGTGAAAGACGTAGTTTTGACGAATTTTCGCCCATAGGGCTTTGTCAAATCAATGGCAGATTTTATTTTGAAGCAGATATCTGCTGAACTACTGTTGTGAAGCAATACTTTCTTGCACTTCGAGTAGAAACCTATTGCTGTTATTCATATATATATATAGATAGTAAGCAATAAAATTTCGTTTTGTAACTCTATATGGAAAGGAGGAATTCACAAGAGAAGTATGTGATAGCTTGTAAATTTTGTGAACTACTCTAGGAGATGAGGGCATCTCAAGATCTGTCAAGGAATGAAAATTTTGACATGATTTCAGGCGAAACAAACAGAAAGAAAGGACTATGACATATATATATATATAAATATAATATATATATATGATATATATGTATATATATAAAGATATATATATATATATATATATATATATATATATATATATATATCATGAATATTGAATGGAATGAAATATAAACAAAATCACAGAATCTGATGAATATTCATTAGTTATATCTAGTATGTGCCATTCTGACAGTGTTCCATGATTATTAGAGAACGTTCAGATTATACCTATCGGTGGTGGATCCACGGAGAACCACACCGGGCGCACGCCTCCCCCTTTATTTTTTGTTGAAACAAAAGAAATAAAAAGAAAAAAAATGGGGAGGGGTGCGAGCGCCCCCCTTTAATTTTGGAAACGTGCCCCCTCTTTACGGAATTCCTGGATCCGCCCCTGCCTATACAAGTCCTACAACAAGCATCTGGTATGTAGTAGTCATTTAATCATCTATTTATCAACAACAAAGAAGTTTATCAATCAAAAGCCAGAGAGAGACACACACATGAAGCCAGGGTAGAGACCCAGAGAAAAGAGGACAAGTTCAAACATTGATGTAAGTATGAAATTTTATTAATGCTTAACAAGGGTTACTTTACATGAACAGGAGAGACACAACTGCTTTTAGAGAGGAACAAATAAGTATTGTGTACAAATGAAATTTTAAGCATATATACATGTAACTTCTCTTATATATCGAGAAATAACATAAACTATTATGTTTTCATCTTCTAGACAGCAAAATATGCTATGCACAAGTCATCAGAAAAATATGACAAAAGGAACACCAGCAAAATATGTACTTTTTTCTTCTCAGATATAGACTTAAAAACTTACAAGTTATGTTGTGATTCATGTCAAAAAACAACTGTACCAAAATTTACATCTCTTATTACAGTTTATGTTCATTGTGAGGTTGGCTAAAGTCAAAAGAATTCAAACTCTTGGGATACATATGGGATACAGACATCTAATGAAACAAGGTGAATGGTAACAAAACAACACCACCTTGTCATTTAGACAATGTACACAGAAAGAAACTGAAAATAGAGTTCAAAACATATTGTTTAAAAACATTCATTCAACTTTCATACAAGCAATCAGACCTGAATGAATGGGCTTTACATTACAGGGATGAAACTTGTATGTTCCAACATAAACTGTTGAAAAACAAATGTTAACTCTACATTCTCTGGCCACCATATCACAGATACTGTGAATGATAAAATACTGCGTACGCCATATATTTCGCGCTTTCGTGTCACGGGAGGCAACGTCCTTCCGAGTTGTCAAACTCATGATTATCAGTTGAAGTGCAATATACACACTGCGTATACAGTAACTTCACTCCAGCTTTTTCATATATCTCCGTACGCACGTCGTGAGTCTCCGCAGGTCTCACACAGTAGGATGGAAGGAAAAGAAGGGCATAATGAGTTGTGAAACACGAATGCCGAAGCACAACTTTTACTAGATGAGGCAGATTTTATCCTTTTTGGCTGGCGTCTTAAGTATTCGCAGAAGGAAATAAGCGTCAAGAAAAAAGGGGCAACAGTATTAGAGGGAGAAATAGAAAAGTATCCATAGAAGAATGAAGATAGATCATAGATAGAAAATATGAAGAAATAATGAAAATTTAGATACAGTCAAACCTGTCTATAGCGGCCACCCAAGGGATACGGGAAAAGTGGCCGTTATAGACAGGTGGCCGCTATAGACAGGTAATCCAACTTTGTTTGCATTGCCTACATGTACATGTATCATCGTTGTATACATATACATGTACATGTATGTGTGATCATGCATAGAACAATGCCGGTGCACAGTCATGAAGAAAGCTTAACACTAGTGCATTATTGTGACTGAATAAGTGATGAATGCAACGGTGGCGATCACTGAACGTTGCCCAGAAATGACTGGCACGGCTAAAAAGCAGAAAAAACACCCTGAATTATCGGCTCGGCTACGGCTGCATCGGGTTTTTGGCCGCTATAGACAGGTTAAACTCTACCGCGGAAAACAAAATTTGTGGCCGCTGGCCGCGTTAGACAGGTGGCCGCTATACACAGGGTCTTTAACACGGCTTTTCTCTCGGGGGGATTTTTCAGTGGCCGCTATAGACAGGTGGCCGCTATAGAGAGGTGGCCGCTAAGGCAGGTTTGACTGTAGTTGAAAAGAGATATGAGAGGGAGATGAAGAGAGAGAGAGAGATAGGGATATATAGAGAGAGCCTGAAATAAAACAAATTTACATTTTATGCCGATTATATGCAAATATTGCGTATGGAAAGATTGTACCATTATTGCTTGAAAAGGGGAGTGCCAGGCAAAGTCTATACACCAAATGATGAAAACAACGTGGAGTAATGCGTGTTCAAAATTGAGTCTGAACAAGCTGGATGCGTTTCACATACACACATTTACAATCATCAAAATATATGGTTTCTGCACAAGTGTTTGTTACTGTCTACACGTATATGAATTTATATGTTGGTAGACAGAATACTACATATGTTTCTTTTTCTTGTTGTATCTACAGAGCGATTCTTTTCATATGTGAACTACACTATTGAGTTAGTCTTGGTGGTAAGAAATGGTAGCTCCATCTCTCATCTGACATTGTATTTGACAGTCATACAACAAAATGCACGACTCGAGCTTACTAGTACGTGTCTACATGTAACAGAGTTTTCCTGATAAGGTCTGAGTCCGAGACTATAAAGGCATCGCCTTCACGCATGAAGCCAAGTTCACATACGAGTGCATACACAGGTTGTACACCACAGGGTGCTAGTCTTGAAAAACTAGACCTCTACAACAATCAAATTATCAGCCAAGGGGGTTTAAACCAAAACACACGCTCTAACATTCTCCTTAGTCAGGAACAACGGCGAGAGCAGATTGCAGGCTTCTTTTTTTCTTTTCTTTTTTTGGTGGCAGGCACAAGATTTTGAGTTCTTCATACCTTTTTTTGAACGACTTTCTTTGTCTTCCAATCAAATCATCAAACAAAATTGACTGTAACAATGTCTACATGCTCCTTGCGAGAGCTACACAAACTTGGCAGTTTCCTCCAAATCTACAGGAACGCATCAACATCGCGTTTCTGTTTGTCTCAACGACTCCGTCACAACTATGTTACATGTATAAATACAGCATGCTGGGCACACTTTCATTCTTCTTAAAAGTCTCTTCAAATTACATCAGGGTCAGACAACACATTCTCTAAAAGAGCCATTAGTGCCTGGGGGAGGGGGGGGGGGGGGGAGAATTTGAAAAAACAAACAAACAACCAACCCACCCCCAAAACAGATTTGTATCTTCAGTCAATGCAAGCAAACAAAGCCAAGGTAGTTAACTGTACAAGACTCAAAAGAGAGAATTAAAAACACGCAAAGCAAAACTGATTTTCTTGTCATCGAGTCACAGGAATCTCGCTGTAACATCTCTCTACATCTATGTACACTACCGCGTCGAGTCGTCACAACGAACATTATCAACATGATAAAAAGGAACGTGAATACAATGATAACGCTGGTTTTCACTATAAGTAAGAACCCACACAAAGGGATGTGAATCGCACGCTGCAGCTCATAATTACTCTCCTCAAAATTAAAAACGAAAAAATAAAAAGAGCACCATTTTTGTTGACATTTCATAAGGACGTGGGAATAACCCCACCAACCAGAACAAGCATCATTTGTTTTAGCTTCTTTTTAGAAATAATATTCCACACTGTGATTATTCTACTACTCAACTGGCAGTAAGAAAAAGGAAGGCTGCTAAGAATCAAGTCTGCCATCTCGACAGTAATTAACAGATTCAGACACATGTGAAATGGCAGTCAACTGCTTGAGTGTACAAGACAAAGTGTCCAACATAGTCATTTATTTGCACGAATGTAGCATGGAGAATGCAATCCAGTTACGGTGCCTGGTGTGACAGAACATGTCCGACTTTGCCTACTGCTGCAAGCTTCATTGTGAATACACTGTCAATGAAGTCAACTGCACTTGAACCTCTCCCTCTCTCCGACTATGAAAGCTGCAATTGATAACAAATCACAACTAAACCTACGAATCTTTGCAAAATTTAGATCGAACAGTACATCATTTTGCATAGATAATTACATCCAAAACAGATGGCATATCACTGTTATCATAATCATGAGCAACTGTGTCATACTTGCTACCAAGTCATTACAATATTAAGGTCTCTTGGTAGTCTGTTCTTAGGGATAATAAATAGATAAAGAAAAGTTACATAATCACATCTAACAGTGTGTCACTTTCATTTTCTTTGAATTTGGTTGATCGGCATGATCTTGGCGAGATTGGAATTTGTATCCTCAACCATTCAATATGAATGAAGGCAACTTGTTTAGATGTATTTCTTAATTACTGGAACCATTATTGGATGCATCATAATAAAGAGTCCCATGCAGTTTCCGTCACATTTTACGTAACCCGTCGTGATGAGCAATGAGGATGTACAGGGACTGCTCTTACATGCATTTGTGCCACACGATCTCCACTGATGCATGAAACTGCATGCTTTGATACATGAGAAATGGGGACAATGGATAATACACACACAAAGGACAAATAACACACAAAGACAAACAAACAAACAAACAAACAAACACACACATACACACAATCTATATGCTAGCCTACAGTAACTTCAGATTTGTGGTAATTTTTTGCAGATTTCAGAATATCAGACTCCAGTCATGCCAGACCCATCTGAGTGTTTTTTTTTTTTTTTGTACCATCTTACCCTTTATCTCCTTTTCTTTTCATTAAATGCAACTGCCATGCTCCGAAAGCACACTGAATTTGCAGCCCTTGCCTTTTGTCACCAAACATCAAAAACTCAGGTTCCATTTAAAATGGACTGATTAGAAATATATAGAAAGAGAGAGAGAGAGAGAGAGAGAGAGAGAGAGAGACAAAAAGGGGAGATATGCGGCATACAGACAACACACAAGTTTAATAAAACTTAACGCCAATAAGCCTACTTTGTTTTAATATCATATATATATAAATATTTGTATGTACACAAACAATTTTTTTTTTTAAATGAATGCTGCAGCTAGACATTTATGACGTCCCCGCAAGAAGTTGATGATGTATCTGTGAACGGCACGTCAGTTGATAAAAGAGCGAGCGGAAGTAATGATTTAAAAATTGCCCTCTCACGTCTTGACAAACTGAATGGAGTCAAATTTCTCAGGGAAAATGCATACCGGTACTCACAAATACACAGACAGACAGACAGACACACACACACACAGACAGTACGTGCACGGAAAAACTTCAATGGATGGTGAAGACCCAGCAGAGGAAAGCCGACGCCGTCGTCGGCTCGAACAGGGTGGAAGAAAGCATGGGGACATCCCAAGAGAGGAAGATAAAAGATTGTGAGTGGGACAGCTGAAACGTGATCTCGAAAACATCAGTAAAATCACAAATAAAAATCTTCAGGAATTATACGAGTGTTCTAAAAATACTGTTAACTCCAGCAGAAACCTATCATGATGCAAATTCACAACAGAATTCTACGCTCAAATGGAGTTTAATACTAAACGTCCTGGAAGTCAAACATACAGGTATCACTCTATCTTATGGAAAAAAAAGAACAGGCACTAAGTAAAAAACAAAACAAAAACAAAAAAGGTGGGAGGTAATGTGCTTGGCTTAATAACCTGAAGTACAGAATACATATGACGGTATTAAAACACATCTGGCAACAACAACTACGGGAGGAGAACACGGAAACACAACAAACCACCAACACGCACGTACATAATACTGCCGCTTGGTTGTTCCAGCATTAAGGAAAGGAAGAGAATTCCGCATATGATGCCTACATGATACCATCCTATCAACTTACTGTGTTGGTAAATACAGGAGTACGTAACATAATATATATATTTCGAAAATCATAATAGCGAATTACAAATACAATACACATTCTATACATGAATACAATCATTTAAAATGAACACATATATTTCTTGCAGATCAATTTTGCAAAGTCTTGCACAACTTCTTCACAGTATCTTAAACTCAGACGAAACATTTACATTCTTCATGTCTCTCCCTCTCGTTCTCCCTTTCTCACAAAGTTACTAGCAGGCTCTGAAAATGGGTTGCTAGCAGTCTTAATTAAGTACAATTAACATGAAACTCTCTTCAGAGTGTAATAAAAATCAAGATGTAAGAGCAAAAAATTTGATTCACAAAATATGAGGGGCAGTTTTTGGCCACCAACTCAAGTCATTTACACATATACTACAAATCGATAGAACTTTGGGTGTACTAAAGAAATCAAACTTCAACTTTCAGTGATGTACATTTGGTTTGGTATCTGTGCGCAAACGTGCACATTTTTTTATTTAGAAATATGGTACTGGAGCATTGTAGCTTGTACTCGAAACACAGGATGTACTGTTAAGACTGTAGTACTGTGACAATTTGCGCCACTCCCTACAAAATTCAAAAAGTACTGGAATTCGCATGAATGCTGCGTGAGCCATCCACATATACGAGACTGATGAGACTTTTTATTTCTTCTCCTTTTTGTCAGCAGTACTGGTTGTCATGTGCAGGTATGAGTACTTGAGTAACACATCAAAGTAATCAACGACTCGATTAGTCCCAGAGGGTGCGAGAAGACATGAGTTATACACTGTTGTTTTTTCTTTTTCTTGTTTTAACTTGCTGGACAGTTTTGAAGATAAACATAATCTCTGTATAGGTGGCATTATTCCCTTTCCACCTCACAGAACATATCAGTATTAGCATTTTTGCTCTAGGTGAACTCTGCTATACTAAAAGTGCCCTGTCTGATTGTCGAGGTCCATACTACTTTCACGTCTCTGCCACTAGAACAGACGGCAAAACATGCATTGCAAACCACGCACACACAAAACCGAAATGCGTCAACCGACCAATTCCCTAATTCTTTCCATAACCGAACTCTACACGAAGTAAATGAAAAAATGGCGAGCGTTTTGTACAAAGTGCAACACAGCCCTCTACTGCTCCTGGGAAGATTGATGGTGAAGTCCATTTTAGAGCAATGGTGATACGAAAATGTAAAACAGTTAGTGGCTAACATAGGCTTAGATGGTACTATAGTCAAGCTTCATGCACAGTTGCAAGCTTCTAGCACTATACACACTTAACATTCTCACTGCAGCTTGGGGAACCGTTTCCCCATAGGTCTGTAGAAGATCAGCGATCGGCAGCGCACGTCTCAAAACATTGTTCTCGCCTGTTACAAACATAGAATACGATGACGAGAGAGAGCAGAGACGGGTGTCGAAGGCAAATTCAAATTCCAGCACGAATGTAAAGCAAAAAAGAAAAAAGAAAAAAAAAGAAGCAACTCTGCAGGAAAAAACAAACAACAAAAACCCCCAAACTGCAACAATGGAAGATACATGAGTTAATGTTTATGCAACAATGTCGTACATACGATGCTAGCCTTCCTACCAGTCTTTTTTCTTTCTGTACAAGAGTCTGTCTACTACGTCTTCTTCTGCAAGTGGAATACATACTGGTCTGTCTGCGATTAACAGCACTCCTTCTTTTTTCGTGCAGCAACGTGTTGTCTTCTCCAGTCAAACTGAGCGAGTGTGAGCGAGTGTCTCTGAATTTTGCCCGACTCTGCACGAAACGCTTCTTTTCTGAGCCGCTGGTGCAGACGCTCGCATTCTCTCACTCGCGTTCTTGTCCTGCTCCTCTTGTCATGCTTCAATGTTTGGAAATTGTCCACTGATTGTCTCTTTTAAAAGGTTAAAAAAACAAACAAAACAGGACATTAAAAAAGATAAAACGACGACATCATCATGCTCACCTCGCATTATCCACACTTGTGTAAAGTATCTCAAAATATATATATCGTCTTTTTTCTTTTGTTGTTGTCGTTTCTTCAATGCATTTCAGAATTGATGCATAGGGCGGACATGCATGAACCACGGGGGAGAACGTCTCTGTTCTTCTCACAGAGCTCTAATCGCTAAACCACATGATTGAAGTCAACCACAGATGCATAGATGAATCCACTTGGTGAAAAATCCTGCGCGGTCTACTCTTCATGGGCGGCACCTCCGCGACGGCGATCGCTTCCGCAGGACAACAGGAAGAGTTTCTAACCTCGGCTTGGAAGAGGATGTCGTGGTCACTCATTTTTGTTCTTTATATTTTTTGCCGTCGCAAAGTTTTTCAAGGTAAATTGGTCCACGCCGGTCTTCGATGACCGAGCCCTACGATACCGTCACTTACTTATCAATTCATGAAGACAATCTTTCCAAACATCTACTAAGGTCCATCAGGCCTTTTCCTTGTCTTGTTTTTCGCAATTTTTTCGGTTGATTAGCCTGGTGGTTGAGGAGAGATGTACATCCATTGGTCTTAGTTTGGTACTTCACACTTTTTTTTTCTAATATTTCAAGAGTGGCTTTGGATTTGTTTGTTTGTTTGTTTTTCCTCTTTCTCATCTTGTTTATTCACTTGAGTACTGTTGCTGCAGCCGCTGTTGTGGAGGCTGGGGGAAGGAGTCTATGTGTAGTGATCAAATGATCCAAGGTATTCCAGTGCGGCATGGTAGCAGAACTGGTACTGGTCCTAATGCAGCATGGGAGAAAACAGACAGAGAAAACACAAGTTATACACAATTACATTAAAAAAACTAAGATTACCCAATCCCCCTAATCCCTATTGAGCATAGCATGGTCGTCCTGTTGCACTACGTATGAGGCACAGTGCTACAGGTGCATCTGAGTGGGCATGCTAACTGTAGAACAAAGACAGGTTTGTGGAGCCGTTATTCAGGGCTTGACACTAGTGGTGGTCTGGTGGCCCTGGGCTACTAAACTTTTATACGGGCAACCAAATTTTTTTGTTGGTGGCCCGATCAGGCATCTAAAATTCAAAAGGAATTTTTATATTTCCTTATATTACGGGCCACTATATTTCTTTTGGGCCACCAAAATTTCATATTTGAAGATTTTAGTGACCCTAACGGGCCACCAAAGAAAACAGTTAGTGTCAAGTCTTGTATTACTGAATGCTGGTGAAAAGGCTTGGCAAGTTTACAAGCCAGGGCAGAGATGGGGTTAAAACAGACTGGCACATGATTCTTGCACAGCACGCTCTCAAGAGAAGTTCCTCCCACAATCAATTATTAACACAATCATGCTACAAGTTGCGTCGTTCCGCTTCACAGAATGTGTCGCCTCACAAACATCCCACGACAAATGCCAAGAGATTGACAACAGGAGTTCATTACCCCTCTGCATGCCATATCAATTTCCTCTCCACAGGCGTGTGTGTGTGTGTGTGTGAAATTTGAACACTTTGACCTTTTGGCGAGGAAAGGGTTAAGGAGTGACCAAAGGGGTCTGTCCGCCCACCTCTGTCTGCACCATGGCCGGCCGCTGGGTGCGCAGCATCTTGACAGTCTGGAACATATCCACGATGCCCTCGTACCGCATCCGCTCCAGGACCACGCTGAGGGTGATGAAGACACCCGTTCTCCCGACACCAGCACTGAGGAGAGGTAGGAAAGAGAGGGCGTACATCAATCCCTGAATTTGTTGAAATCTGATAACTGTAACCTTTGACAACTGCTATGGTGATAGCGACAAATTGAATTCTTGCTGATGACTGTTTCGTTGCCAATTGCTCTTGATAATGACTTATTTTCATGATGAATATTGCACACTTATATGCTTAAAGATTACACATCAATAGGCCTATAAAAAGGGCTATGACTTCAGTTGCACTCTGTCAAAAAAATATTCCCACATGTTTATCATCACTACCACCATCATCCTCATCATTGTCACTATATCCATCATCATTGTCATCATCATCATCATCATCATCACCAGCATCACCACCACCACCACTACATTCACTACCATGCCTACTAATACTATCACCACCTTGACTGCCACAACGTCCACCACTGCCTCTGGCAGTGCTACCATGGCAACTGGCACCATCGCCCTCACCCCTGCTGAGATCCTCCTCAGCATCCTCCTCCTCACCATCACCACTCATCCATCCTTGCCACCATCAACCACCCAAAAAAAAAGGAGAAAATCTGGGACTGACCTGCAGTGGACAGTAATGGGGCCCTCCTGGCCAAACTGCTCCTTGGTTTTGTGCACCTGCCCGATGAAGTCTATAAACCCTTCCCCGGACTTGGGCACTCCTTGCTCGGGCCAGTCTGTGAACTGGAACTGTCTGATGGTTCTCGACTGACCATCCTGTTTGAAGAGAGAGATGTAAAAATTTGAATAGGGGAATGAAATCAGTGTGGATACCACACAATCTCTACATATCACGCATCCTTGAAAGTCTATGAATTTGCCACAAGAGTATGGTCCAGTTTGTCCATGGTATTACGCATCTCAGTGACATATTCTGGAAAATTCTCATGATGTATTCCACGACAACTTATTCAAACAGTTGGATTATGGTGGACTTTGCACCTTCACCTAGCAAAACTATTCCTAATGGGTATGTTTGATACATTGCTCTGTCTTTTCCAGCATCATATGCTACTGACCATCACATTTGCGCTTTGACGGCCCACTCTAATCTCTCCAGATTTGTTTTCCTAATCTCTTCAGATTTGAAACCCCTACTGTCCATTCATCTGGTGACTGACACATAATCATCCTGAACCAGAGGTACCAGCATACATGAGACTGTGATTGTCCTAAACAACATTTTGACTGCAGATTACTGTTGGTGCCTGCATATATCGGGACAAGTACACATCCTCACCCCCTTCCTTTCCTGAGACAAATATCACCCTCAAAATACCACTCAGGTAAGTCCATGAAACTATTCTCCATGAATACTACTATGGTTCAAATGTTGAGTTGGTTGAGATACATCATCAAGATAGAGCATTGGGAAGGGCTAGTGAGGGGGAAGGGAGCAAGTCAAATGGGGGGGGGGGGGTGCATTAATCAAGAACTGGCTTATTGATATAAACAAAAATTAGACAAAAACATGCTGTGGCCTCTACACAGCCACAGGTTAGAATCTGAAGGCATCCTGCCCTACTGACTAGTCGGCCACTTCTGAAGACATTTCGCACAAGTGTGGTGAGAGGTGTGTCTACCATCTGATACAGGTGGTAGTAAAAGATACAAACTATGCATGGAGGGGGAAGTTGTTCCGTACCCTTGCGTCGGTGACCTTGAACTCTCTCAGGATGTACTGCGGCATGTTGTACTCCGACATCGGGTCAACCACAAAGTACTGGTAGCGGGCTGACCTCTCGGCTGGCCAGTACTGGTGACACTTCTCCTATATAGGGGAAAGGGGGGGGGGGGGAGAGGAGGAACGTGGGTGTGGTAGATTGTATGAAGTACCGGTAGCAGAACTCATATTGGGTGATTTATCCCACTGAAGGAATGGCAGGAGGACAAACTCATAGAAGCTAGCATGACAAAGTGAAATATGAGATTGTACCTACATGGGACAATGAAAATATTATACATCACACATGGAAAAGACTACCTTAGATCTTACACATCTATAACTTGAGGGAAGAGCCAACTCCAGAGTTGTTCCAACATGGTGTACATATTGTACATCGAATAATCATAAAGCACTGATACCCTTAGTGGAACATTCATGGAAATATATTTCCAAATAGAGAACGCTCTGCATAAATGAGTGCTACACAGTAGGATTCTCCATGAATTTGAATAGAGTTTGAAAAAAAAAACTTTTTATAAATGAAAAAAAAGTTTTCACATCTTAATCACATCTCCTGGTCAATTGGGTAAAATCTGCTCTTACTGACCTAAAGCAATTCAGTGCAGAGTAATATAGTAAGAATTGTTATCAATCAAAAGTTTATAAAGTTATGGGGTAAAGAGTTCTGTACACAAAAAAAAAAAAATGCCTTACTGAGCGCATCAAATCTTAACCATT
The DNA here is from genome assembly GCF_040938485.1 of Diadema antillarum. NCBI lineage: Eukaryota > Metazoa > Echinodermata > Echinoidea > Diadematoida > Diadematidae > Diadema > Diadema antillarum. Next base: position 260,390 of record NW_027271372.1, read on the forward strand.
AGGTATGTTGTTTGCCTGCATAATCATATACTATATACGCAACATATTTAGCAAGTCTAAAATGCGTTTACACTGCATTCATGTTGTAATCAGAGTTAATGTTTTTGAGTGTCCTTAGATTCATGAATGGCACCTGCATCGCAAAGTTTGTGAAAGTAATAATGGCAAGAAATATATGGTGTATATAGTAAGAGAGATAGGATGGACGTACCCTTCCCATCTCTCTGAGTTTGGAGAGCATGACGATGATGGTTGAGTTCTGCTCCCATAGCATCCTCCAGAAGTCTTCCGTCGTCTCGGCCAGAGGTCCCTGGGTGGCGATGTAGGCGTTCCTCTGCCGGTAGCCCTGCATTGGAATGAGGGGATGGGAAGAGGGGTCGGGAAGCATTTCAGGTATTGTCAGAAACCGGATCCATGGATATGATAACCTCACATCAACATGATGTCTACAGAGTAGTACAGGAAGAAAATTTTCTCTTCTTTCTTTTTTTTTAAATTTCCAAGTGCATTGCTTAACTACATTAATCTCTTGATACGGAAAACTTTCATCGGTTGGGGATGATGATATAGCAGGAGGATACGTCTTCTAGCAACCTTTACCGATTTCGTAATCACTTGGCATTTGAGAAAGTCTACAGGAGTTGATGAAAACTCACCCACAAAATTGCTAAAGGCTGGTAGAAGCCATAACCTGCTGCCAAAAGGGCAGAATAGAAATAATTCTTACATCAATGTGGCTGGCGTTGATGTAGTCTGAGCCTTCCACTCCTCTGATTGGTTGAAGACACACCCGGTTACCCTCATCTGTTGGCAACAAGAAAAGAGAGCATCACAGTGGTTACTCTGATGTCTACAATCACATGTAAAAACTAGAGAAGCACTCTGAGAGCACAGACCTCCGCCAAGCATGCAAATCATTTTCACCACTGATCTTGTTCTTCCATAGAGATATCAGTGATTTCCACCCATACGTACTTATAGCATTGTGTGCTGAAAGTCGCCTGATTTCCCAATATAGAAGCCTTTGTTATGTCATAAACCCTCAGCTGCACGGCGCGCCTCACCCTAGCAGAAACTAGAGCACGCGCTTTAGTGCGCGCATGCAAACCTCAAATACGCGCAGCCTGAACCCCCAAGTTCATTGACCCTACCTGCCAAAATATCAAAAATCCTTCATAAATTCCCCCAATATTCTCGAATCACTACCAAAAGTTAATCGTTTGTTACTTGTGTCATTCTCAACCTTTCCTGCAAGTTTCATCCCAATCCGTTAACTACTTTTTGACTTATTTTGCACACGACAAACTAACTAACAAACAAACAAACTAACTAACTAACTAACTAACTAACTAACTAACTAACTAACTAACTAACTAACTAACTAACTAACTAACTAACTAACGAACGAACAAACAAACAAACCAATGGTAACGAAAACATAACCTCCTCCCTTGGCGGAGGTAAAAAGGAGCACTGTGCAATCACAAGTACATGTACATGTATGTCAAGTGAGCAGTAATCCCTTTAATGGTCAGTAATCCATTCAATGGTCAGTAATCCCTTCAATGGTCACCTTGGTCACTGATGGACAAAATCAAAGACTACAAATGTCTTATTGGAATGCTCCACTGCTACTTTTGACTACGTACCTTCGGGATGATTCTTTGTCTGTTAACACTATTTAAAGTATTTTGCACTTCTACACACATTCTCTGGGACAACAAACATTCCGCACTGTAAGAGACAACCAGGATGGCTGTTGTTTAAATACTCTATAGAAATGATGGGTGTGTGTATCACATTTTTCAAAGAAATAACTTTAACATACGCATCGATTTACATATGATTGATGGTGAAGTTACTACTAAGTAGTAAGTTACTGACTACTTTTTCAAGGGCAAACACTAGAAAGCGCAGAGTGGCTGTTTGATTACTAATCTTCACTAAATGGGAATATTGCAAAGTGAGTGAATGACTAAACACAATGACTTGTGTATGACAAACTTACATGGCTGGATGTTGAGGAGTCTGTTCTTGAATTTATTTGCTGGTATATTGGCACTGACGAACCTCGATGGCTGGGCCTTTTGACTTGCTAACCGCTGTGGAAGAAAGAACAAGACAAAATATTTAATTCTTACTTTCAAATTAGCATTTAAAATACTGACATCACTTCACATACTCAAACACACAAACTTACTGACAAAAAAAAAATGCATTTCATTGTGGGTCATCTACGTGATGCATTTCTGTCACATCAAAAATTACATTTTTAAGATGACTGTCATTTTCGCATCTACATTGTATCTATGCTACCACTGAATGAATGCTGATGAAATCTGGGTCTGGCTCATGTTACTGTAAAAGTGGACATTTTCGAGCATTTGGTGCGACATGAAATTAGCACGAAAATAAAAGCATGCAAACTTGTAATTCCCGTGTACGTGTAGTACATATTACCAAAGCCCGTAACTGACATGGCAGCAGTGGGATGCTTGAAGTGCTCGCTAAATTTTCTAGATTATCCACAAAATTAAAATAACAAATTCATCTCACCCATCCGAGTGCAAAAAACTTAATCATGTAAAAATTTCTGCTTTTACAGTACATCGACTTTGTACTCTGCTATGACACTCGTGACCTTACGTGAGACACTTAATCCTCCTTACTTCTCTCAACCAGTAGGGGTGAATACATGGGAACCTGAGGGTAAAGCAAACATTTAATTTAGCTAAACTTAGCATGTGTGCACAGCCGAGAGGCAATGTGAGTGGAATGATCCGCAAGGGAGTTGAGTGAAAGCCCTTCACATGCAGGTTTGTTTCTTGTCACTGTGATTGTGACATGTTTTAGAGCACTCTGTGCACCATGATGATGCAGAAAGACACTATCTAAAAATCAACTTCTAAAACTGCGCTGGTTTCTGACCCAGCAGGACTGGAATCAAACCAAAGCCGAGCCGTTGGCGTCCCAGTGAACTCACCTTGAACTCGTTCTCCATGCCGGTGATCGTCTCTCCCGGCTCCAGGGCTGTCAGCTTCTGGATGTGGCCGTAGAGGTTGCGGGCCGGCACCTCCGTGTTGCCGCTGGCAACAGCCTCGTGCAGCGCCTCGTGGATGAAGATGTACTGCTCCTCCGTCTGCACCATGTAGTTGCGCTGCGCCCGCAGGCAGGTCACGTGACCGTAGATGTCCACCGTCTTCTCGTGCTTGATGCGCTCCAGCATGGAGTCAATGACGATGTAGGCTCCCGTGCGACCAACCCCAGCACTAATGGTACAGAGAGAAGAATGTTAATTAGATTGTGAAATGAGAAATCATGAAACTTTACCAGTGCCCCGATCATATGAGTGTGACACTGCAGGAAAGACTGAATAAGCCTAGAAAAATAAGACAAGTGTATTTAACACATAGTACATAATGTCACAACAAGGTGAATATCTTGTGCATTTTCCTGCCTTGCTCAAAAAATGATAACATTAATCATTCATGTGACCTTCTGTGGCCTTATGTCAAAAATGGAGAACAGAGTCTATGACTAGTAAAGCAGAGAGAGAAACCAAACAGGAGGTATGTCTGAACAGACCAGTCATATCTAGGACCAGTGCCCCTTACCTGCAGTGGACCACAATGGGACCAGCATCTGGTGGGTTGCAGGACTTGACCCTGCTTACAAAGGCTAGGACCGAGGTGGCGTGCTCGGGGACTCCATGGTCCGGCCAGGCCGTGAACTGGAACTGTTTCACCTCTCTCTTCTCCATGGTTCGATTCTGCGAGGAGAAATACGGATGACTCTTTTGATTAACCCATTGGAGATTAGTCTCGAGCATACTTGGGCAGGTGTCCATGGGAAGTACGTGTTATAGGAAAATTTGCTTGTCCTCAACAGTTTAAGATCGGCTTGCAGAGAATGTGTAGAATATACCCTTTACTTTTGAGAGTGCAACCAGTATCTCTAATAGGAGCAATTATCTCATGTACCTGGTGAGTCAAAACACACATTTCTCATCAAATGAGAACCAAAAATATGTCATTACAGTGCAAAAGTAACCATCTCGTTTTAACATAAAATGTCAAATGATGATATTGTATCATGACGGAACAAGAACATGGCAAGGTACGCAACTACATGTACTCATTAACTTGGAGCAGGTGAATGTTCTTGAATGACCTCTAACCACTGGTATAGAATGGTCATATATCATATGAATAAAAACAATGATGATGCTGAGACAAGTTATCTGAATATCAAATTCAATATAATCATAACTTAAGAATTTGCATCACAAATAGTCTACAGTTTTTGCAGTTAATAATGACTTGTTTTCAAACTGAAGACGTGCAAAGACCTTTTAGTTTTTAATTGAGCTTTGAAAACAAAAAATGTCTGGCTTCCTTATTAACAAAGCATATCCAGGAAACCAACCTTGCTGAAAAGGCACATTTTAAGTGGAAAAAAAGTGTTTATACAATGTACCATTCCAGTGACAGGCATGCAAAGTAACACAATATGGAGAAAACAGTATTTTCTGTGAAACCTGCAATATTTTTTGGTAAAAAACATTAAAAAATACTGCTCCCCCCCAAAAAAAGAATGGAGTTAGCATCTCTGACTGAAACAGATGGAAGACAACATTTCAGATTATCAGGGCAGCATTCATATTCTCCCTAGAGTGAAATGAAAATGGCAGTACCCACCTTGAGGTTGATTAAGGCAAAGGATCTGACGGTGTAAGTCGCCAGCTCTGTGGTATCCAGGAGAGTCACCTGAATGAAGCCATATTTCTCCTGGTCTCTGCTAGGCCAGTACTGATCACATTTAACCTGCGAGAACAAGATTTTTAACTCAGTTTGATATTTACTCCATCTGCAATGTTCTACATACTGTTTATCTATGACCTCACAAATAGACTGACTAAACTGAGCAATAAAACAACAAACTGACAGCACTGAAACCAATCACTTTTAAAACAATTTTGATTATCAATCTGAGAATTACAAGAGATTATATGGGGAAAACAATTTCTGAGATCAGTTAGAGGGGCTTCAACACTTACGATAAGATGTACTGATATATCAAGGAAGGGATGATTGAATCTGATACTGCTTTCAGACGGAAAAATCCACACACACAGGTTTACGAAGAATCTCAGATTCTCATCATAGCTGATTAATGATTGTTGTCACTATGGCAACAGTCTGGCACAAGCTGTTAACATTGACATCATTACCACCGCAACTGCACTTGTTGAAGCATAAAACAGTTGCAAGCCTCGTGATGAAAAAGATGGATATACATGTGTATGGGAGGGAAAATTGCCAGAAGTTAGTGACTAGCAGACTCCCCCCCCCCCCCCCCCCCCCCCCCCCATACGACAGACCGCAGTGACTCAGGTGACGGATAGCTCTCCACGGAAAGAGAGACAGCTGATGATTGACAACCGTCACAAAAAAAAAGAAAAAAAAACCTACCCTATTTCTCTCCTCCAGTTTGGTCATCATGACAATGGTGTTGGTGCGCTGCTCCCACACCATCCGCCAGAAGTCCGCCATCGTCTCCAGGAGCGGCCCCTGGGTAGCGATGTACGCGTTCTGCTTGCGGTAGCCGTCGCAGTAGTTGGCGTTGATGTAGTCGCTGCCCGGCAGCCCCTCCACGGGCGACAGGATGACGCGGGAGTGGTCGTAGGCGATCACGTTGGCGTAGCGGTTCTTCGGCTTGTTCGTCTCCAGGTTGGAGTGGTCCCAAGTGAACTGCTGGCCCGGCTCAATGGACTAGGGGATGGGAGTGATATGAAGGAGGGTCTTTTGACTAGCTGCTTTCTTACATTCCACACAACAGTTCTGATAGGAACCACCAACTGTACTTCATTTATTTTATTCATAGAACAACCACTTCATGCTATCCTATCACGAAATTTGATCAAAACATCATCTTTAAAAGGTCTTGATGTACAAGTTCCTCTCAAATGTCATGAAAACTGTGGCCAACAGATAAAGAAGTTTATCTGTTGTGAAGCAGAGAAGTTATACCTATATTAGCCATTCTTGGATCTCTAACAATTTTACACATGTATATGTGGATTTGTAAAGTAATAATCTCATATTACATCCCTAATATATACACTAGCATATTTACATCACATCCTATATAACACTCTAAGATGATACATACAAAAAGCAGTATATGGCAGATGACATCTGACCTTTGACCCCTTACCTCGTATTCCTGAGAGAAGAGCATGTTGTCATTGGCCTTCAGCCTCTCGATGTGCTCCGAGAACTGGGAGACGGGGATGGGAGGGTGAGACATCATGGCTGGTAGGAAGAAATTGAGAGAAAGAGAGAGATACATATATATAGCATGAATATCACAGATATGTATGTTTACCAAATATACACTTACATGTATATATGTCACATACATGTATACACAATGTTTATGTTACAGTTTTGCCCCTCCCATCAGTGGTTTTCAGTTCATAATATCAACACATCTAAAGAGTCAATATCACTTCAAGATATGTGTATCACAAAACAAAGTGAACAACAAAATAACACAGAGGAGAGAGATAAGAATATATATGTCACATATATGTTATGTTCTGCCCCTTCCATTACTGTTTCCTTTTTCAGTATATAATGATATCACCACATTTAAAGAGTGAATATCACTTCAAGATATACTTGTAAGTGTGTCACAGAACAATGAGAACAAAAGAACATAATAGGTCTCAGTCAGTCTTCAAAGAAGAGCACACATCTTTCTCTCTCCTTTCTCAATTGTACTCCTCCTCATTTTGCAATAAGATTTAAGGTTTGAATCAAGAGTGATGGAACTGATCCTCCACTCGATTCTGGGCTCCCCCTTCCCCTTTCGAAAGAGGCACGATGTGCCGAGGTTGTTGACCCTGCCTGACCCCGCTCCCTCAAGACTCACCTGGTGTCTGGTAGTTGAGTCTCCTCATCTCCACCGGGTCAGCCAGATTACTCTCCACAGTCTCCTTCCTCTTGCTGGGGCTCTGTGGGTGTGGCTCTCGTCGCCTAGGAGACAAAGGCATCACCAGTGACGTGACTACCGGTATCTCCCATTCTTTTCAGCATTTGTTATGTTTTAATGTATTCAATTACAATCCTCATTTAACAATAGAATTTAAAAAAATCAGACATAGAATATTTTGATTTTTCATTACATCAAGCAAAAGTTTGTTAGAAACATAAATGTCATATGGGTAAGCTTAGTAAGCAGGTGTAATGATAACTGATTGGTAGTGTTAGATATACTTTTCTGTCTACAGTAACATGATAAATTATGATTGATGAACTATTATACTAACACAAAACTACATTGTCTACAGCGGACAGGCAACTAAATAATATAAAGTAGTACTACTACTGAGCAAACAAATTTCATTGCATGCACCACCATTAAAAAAACAAACAAACAAACCCTCTTTCAACTATCATGCAAATGCAAATTCAATAAAGCAAACACATCTAACATGTTAGAATCACATTTTCTCTCCAAAATACCAACCGATAGAAACATTCAAAGTGACATGACAATTTTCAACAAAGGGCAAGCAAGCCAGGAATGGGGGGAAAAAAAAACCCTGCTAAAATTCCACTTGTTTTTGTTTTCATATATAAATTCCTATGATGTCCTGATATACAAATTGTAGATAGCTATCCAGCATTATCTTAGTTGATGATATGATCATCTTTTAATAAGAATATTACATGCACTTATTGCTGGAAGGACAAAGGTATACATATATATTCATATTTTTTTCTTCCAATCACTGCATAACCAATGCAGCAAGTGCAAATTAAAATGAGTTTGTGTGCTTTATGAAAAATCAATATGGTTGCATGTACAACGTAAGCAATTAATGGTAGTATGTGAGATTGGTTATCTTTTTTTTTTTTGGTTTTGTTTTGTTCAGTTAGCATGTCATAGTTACCTCCTTCTACAGATGGTTTGGGTTGGATGAGAGGGGAAGATTCACCGGGCAGGATGGATGGCAATCATCACATGGAGGAGTGGGGAGAGTAGGGGGGAGGGAAAAGGGTGTCATTAGAGGTGGCTCACGGGTTGGTTAAGCCTCAAACTTATGCAGGAGTTTTTGAATTAGAGCAAAATGTTTTTATTTCTCTTTCTTCCGATTTAGCATGTTGATGGATTTTAAAAAAAATAGCATGAATTCTTACTAATCAGATCTTACATGAATTTCCAAAGGATAATTTCTTCACATCAAACGAAATTCTTGCATCAGTTTGTTTTTATTGGAAATGATTGACAATTTTTAAAAGTTGATGTAGGGCAATTTGTCAATCAATTGCAATTATTTCTCCATCACAGCATAAGGTGATAGGCATTCTTACTGACTTTTTACATTTGCTCTTTTTGATGATATAAAGGCATATCCATGGCTTATGTGAACAGTACAACAGGCATTCAAAGTCCACTGAACTTTCTATAGCACATTCCAAAAGAATAAAATTCAACAGAAATCAGACTTGAATTTCAGATAACTGACAGCAACTTCACATAAACGGTTTCTTCAAAATTACCAAACTATTTGCCTATTGTTTGCATGAACAGATTCGATGGCTTGAAGTGTTTGATGGGAATGTAACAATGCCTTAAAATACTGTGGTTTAGAACCTTCAAATGAGGTATGGTACATCCCAGACGTTATTGTTAGGGCATCGCTCAGAATGCATATTCCTATGTGCTCTCACAATATTGGCATGTTTGTTTCTAATCACTTCATAAAATTGCTCTGAATGACCCCTGTTTTGTAGGAAATATAGGAAATAACAATTGAAATTTTGATTTGTTTTTAAAAATTACATATCAGTAAAGGCAAACTGAATCCCTATGCACATGATGTTTAAGGCAGTATAATGGGCAGAGACTGGTGAACAGATCTCTTCATTAATGTAAATATTTACCTCCTGCAGATGGTAGGGATGAGAAGGGAACATTCATCGGGCAGGGCAGCAAAGCAAGGTAATTTTGTTTTCGGGGAGGAAGGGAGAACGGGGAGGGAAGGGTATTGTTAGCAAAGCACATGACTGATTATTTAAGCAGTGCACAAAGAATAATAAATTAAACACAATAAAATGAACAAACACAGAAAACAAAGCTGAGAAAAATCAAATACTGTACGAACATAAATATGTTATTTTGTAGCATTTCCTTCTTTTTTTTTGCCGTAAGGATACCATACATGAGTGTGATGTATTGAAATAATATAAATCCATGATACACATGTCTCATGATTTTTAAAGGAAATATACATACACATGCTGTAGCGCATTCATAAAATAAAAAGGTATATAAAACAATATGCATGTGGGTCAGTGTTTAAGCATGTGGATTAGGCATTCTATTTCAATGGAGTAACATTGATATGGTACATCTAGTTCTCTGTCTTGATGACTGAATACTTGTCCAATGGTCATGAAATTGAGACAGAAATTGGAATATTGACTCTTACTCCTGAACCAAGACCATTGTCATAAAAATTATTATCATCATCATCATCATCATCATCATCATCATCATCATTCTTTTTCTTTTTTTTTGAGAAGCAAGATGGATCTGGTGTCAATAAAATCGCCGAGAACCCATCAAAGCAATCCAACAAAACTCCTGATCTTTCTTCATGAAATATGATACTCCGAGATAATTGGTAGGAAAACATGCACATGCAAATTTTATGGATTCTTCTGAGTCAGCATAAAAGTGCCAGCATGCACAAGTCCTACACAAGCCATTATGATGAGCAAGCTGATATATGTCATTATAAACGGACGCACATATATATATATATTTTTTTTTTTTCCCTTCTTCTTTCAGCATATGGTACATGCAGAGAAATAATGGTATTGCTATGGCATATGACCATATCTTTAACCATGCACAATGAAACTAATTGTTATGGTCACTTTTGCACCAATCCTATTTTTTTCTTACTTTTATTAAAGGGATGGGTACAGTCTTTTGGTTGAGATGAGATTTAAATTTTAACTTTCTGTGAGATAATTAGAAATTTTGAAGTGGCTGAGATATCCAAAAACAAAGTATAACTAAGTAGTCCCAATAAAAGATGGGTCTCACCTTTTATTAGGACCTCTTTGTTTTTGGAAATCTCAGCCATTTCAAAACCAATATTCATTAAATAAATTTCAATTCCTCTTAGAACTGTGTGCTCTTTTATATTTCATGAGACCTCACTTTGCATTGCACTTTAAAATGCTAGCATGAGATATTGTTTGATGTTAACAAGGAGCACACTTTTCAACAATTGCCAAATTTTCATCTCCAAACAAAAACACAGAGGAACTGAGTTCCCAGGGCTGGCAAGCAGGAGGACATTCCCTGCAGAAGGGGGATGGGGGCTGGACTGTCAAAAGCTTGACGCCACCACATCCCGACGTCGTACCTGACGATGAAGACGATGAGGAGCACCACCAGCAGAATGACCACGATGCCGCCAATCGCCGCAGCGATGTAGAGAGTGAGGTTGTCCTGCTTGGCCTGGGCGGTGGGGGAAGGAGGAGCAGGCTCCGCCTTGACGGGAGCCGAGTAGGGGCTGGAGGTCTCTAGCTCAGTCTGGAAGACACACACACACACACACGGACAAAACATCCAGGGCATGCAAAAGTCAGTTACCATTTGTTTCTTAAATCAATATATTAACCTTTCAAAATTTGCATTAGGCGGCCGTGTACACGGGCAGTCATCTTGTCAAGCACGTTTGCTCCTAGCGATCACCCCTGTGACCAGTTTTAGTTGTTTTATCACAAGGGTACGCGGGGTAATCTTAGCTAATGTCATTATAAATAAACAATTTGTTCTATCATATGATTTGCTTAGAAAACAAAAACAAAAACAAATCCCCACATATTTGAATCTACCATTGAATATTTATTTGTTATGCATTCATGTTAAGTGTTTCGCTCTTTATGACCACTGCATTTTTCTCCTGATATTTGTGTCATGAAAATGTTGCGGGAATAAAATGAACTGAAATATTGGTAATGGGTGGGATTTGAGATATACATATACTACTGGAATGAGATTTCACACTCACACTGACACACTTGCAAATTGTACTGCTACTTCTATAGACTTCTACTACTACGACTACTACTACGAAGACGACAGCTACATTTGTTTTTCACCATCAGTGCAGAAGATTGTTTATGATGGCAGCAGCAGTAGCATCATTTGCTGTAACATATTAAATATTAACATCATAACGATTGAAATTATTTTTGATCACCCCAACAATGATATCAATAAAAGAAGAAACCCCCCCCCCCAAAAAAAATGAAAACATTTAAGACATAAGCGTGAAAAAATATTCCAAACATTGCTGTGGGTCTACCATTACTCATCGCACTGGGTATTATTTTCAAATGCAAGCATTGCAGAAATACACATAATCTCACCTGGTTTTCGTTGAGAACGACAGCGCGAGTGAAGAAGACGTAATACTTCCCCTGTTCCAGGGGCTTATTCTTGAACCCGTTAATCTCGCTGTTGTCGCCGATGACAAAGGACGAGGGCAGCTTGTCGCCCATCAGTTTGGCGGTGATGTACGGCTCGCCACCGGTGGTCGACTGGCGCCGATCCCGCAGACTGCGACGGGCGCGGGCACCGCCGAGGAGTTGGCTGGTCTTGATGTCATTGGGAGATATTGCCGGTCCCAGTGGGGTGCCGTTCTCGTCGAGCCCCAGCGGAATCACGATCACGTACATGAAACTAGGCAGAGGAGAATAGAAATCAAACATCACACATCTGCTTGCACACCTACGTGAACAGTCGCTGGCTTTGACAACGACCACTCTCACTATACTTTGGGAGCTGCCACTTTGGGCTATGAGCTTGTCATGCCCAAATCCTGTACAGTCACTGTACAGCAAATGGCAGCACACTGTTCAAATGTGTTTGACTCCCAGTCTTCGACACAGTCATCCAAATGCTGTTCTAGTTGTGTCACAATGCTCATATAATCATAATGTTCAAATGTCATAATGCTAAATAATCTTCTAGTCTAGCTTCAAGTTCCCATTGTTTATTTGGTGAATGAAAAAAGGTCCAGACTCTCAGCAATTAATTTCAATGATGCGATATTATTAAAGAAACTTACAGTTGAATATCTGAACGATGAAACATAACTGCATTTCTAAAAATAAACATTGATTTGGCCAAAAAAAAAAAATCACTTTTGATATGACTTACAAGATATGAATTAAAAGTAGACTACCATTAATTCGCTAATCAGTGAGCGCGCTCCCTCTTCAAATTTGGACGTCTCATTAGTACGCATGCATATGGCCAGTGCGTACTCTTGTGCCTGTAAAATCTCTTTGGCTGTTCTTTTTTTTTTCCCTCCTCAGTAAAGGTAAGAATCCAACACACGCACACACACACACACACGCGTCTATGGTGGAAACCGAGGACCTGTTTTACCCATGAGAATTTTACCACATAACCGAGGACCTGTGTGTCAGTAGGACTCTTGTCAACCGAGGACTCATTCATATATTACCATCCAACAGAGGACTTATTACAATAATGCTAATCGAGGACCTACGATACAAACATGTACCCCTACATGCAAAAGCAGACCGTTTGGAATGGTCTGCGAAGCAAGGATGTCCTCGGTTCTCTGTGTGTCCTTGGTTTAAATGTAAAGTTTGTGTGTGTGTTCTCGTTTTCCACCATGGGTAAGTGCACACACACACACACACACACACACACCCAGAGAGAGCCACAGGAAAAGGCACTACTCACTCGAGAAGAGCTCCCTGGAAGCCGACCTGGGGAATGCTGACTTTGATTGTGTTGCCGGTCATCGTGTAGTTCTCCACAGCTGGGGTGGGCACGGACTGTAGAGCTGTATGCACACAACATTCAATCGAGGGCAGTGAGTCGATTTCACTCGACACGGATGGCTTTTGTGTTGCAAAGGAATATCTCTCCTCTTTCACATAAACTGCACATAGAGCGAAGTCTGGTACAGAGTGGCATGCAGGTAATAAAACATTATGTTGGTGAAACTGGATCACCGACAGACACAGATTAAGCTAAAATTCTCAACGTTCAGCAAATCATTGCGTGAATTTCTGGACTCCAGCATACGCATACAATAAACAGCCAGAGACTCAACAAAAAAACATATGTTTACTGCAATGCCTCATTACCAGGCAACTAAAATATGCACAGCAGCTTCATTAGCTGTTTAACACACTCTAGAATCAGATACAGAAAGACAAGAGCATCTACAAAATTTATGCATTGTATTTTCATATCATAGCTCCCCACTGTTCATGTATACAGTTGTGTTGTGCCTTATAATATTCCTCTATGAAACACATTTAGTCTTGGACACGTGGGAGTACTAGAGTTGAGCTGGTCCCGGTCCTAAAACTAACCTTGGACCTTGGTCTGGACCAGAATGATCGCTGGTGGTCCCTCGGCCAGTTCCTGGCGGGCTGTGATGTTGAACTGGTACTCCATGTTGGACTTGAACATCTGGCCGGCCAGGGTCAGGTGGTTCTCGGTGGCAAGGATTTCGATGTCACGCCCGCTGTCGTAGTACGTCGGGTGCTCCTTCCTGAATCTTGGGCTGGTTCGGAAGGAAATCTGAGAGGGAGACAGGATGGGAGAGATGGAGGGCAGGAGGAGCAGGAGGAGGAGAAAGAGGAAGATGAAGAGGAGGAGGGGCAGGGAGAGGAGGAGGAAGATGAAGAGAAGGAGGTGGAGGATGGATAGAAGGAGGAAGATGAAGAGGAGGAGGAAGATGAAGAGAAGGAGGTGGAGGATGGATAGAAGGAGGAAGATGAAGAGGAGGAGGAAGATGAAGAGAAGGAGGTGGAGGATGGATAGAAGGAGGAAGATGAAGAGGAGGAGGAAGATGAAGAGGAGGTAGAGGATGGATAGAAGGAGGAAGATGAAGAGGAGGAGGAAGATGAAGAGGAGGAGGAGGATGGATAGAAGGAGGAAGATGAAGAGGAGGTAGAGGATGGATAGAAGGAGGAAGATGAAGAGAAGGAGGGGCAGAAGAAGGAGGAGGATGAAGAGGAGGGGCAGGAGGAGGAGGAGGAAGATGAAGAGAAGGAGGGGAGGATGAATAGGAGGAGGAAGAGGAGGAGGAGGAAGATGAAGAGAAGGAGGTGGAGGACGGAGAGAAGGAGGAGGATGAAGAGGAGGAGCAGGAGGAGGAGGAAAAGGATGAAGATGAGGAGGAGGGGCAGAAACAAAATGATGATGATGAGACAAAATAATTTCGGTCCATATTGATTGAGAACTAAGTCGCACTTTTCCTGGCCTTTGTGAAAGTTTGCATTATTTACTCAGTCACCATCACTTATCATTGTGTCCTTACATTTCACAAGACAGAACTGACATGGTGGGTCTTTGGAACTGTGCCATAGACTGCCAACATGTCTGAGTAACACTGCCTTTCCTCAAGGTAACATGCAACATCTATTATAAAGGTAGAAGAATATTTTGAAGAAGAATGCAGAATAGTGAGGTTACTCTATCATCCCCTTCTCAAATCCAACAGTTAATTTCTTGCTGCAAGTCACCAGTCCCTCTGGACCCAACATGGACGCCATTCAAGAACAATCCTGGGACAAGTTTGCAAACATCAATGAATGCATTTTTTTCTCTCCTCCGACCATGCAAGCACTTTGATACAACGCAAACTTGCCCACTATCCATCTAGATCCAGATGTAGCCGCTGCTTCCAAAACGAAAGCCAATTTATGCTAATGGGGGTTCCACGTTTACCCATGATTTTTCATGTTTTTCTCATCAAACCCTTGACCACTCACCACATAATCCTTCAGCTCGCCTGGGATATCCGCAGGCTCCGTCCACACCAGCCTGATGGTGTTGTCGCTGAAGACTTCGGCGTTGAATCCGCGAGGCTGAGTAGGAGCTACGTGGGGGAAAAGGCAGGGGTAAAAGAACAAGGAGGCATTACTTTATGGAATCATGTGGCACTCTTTTCCAACTTGTATGTAAAGATAGTTTCACAGACACTTTGCTTTGTAGGCTTTGTTTGTAAGTGCTATCAACCCTATTTTAACTGGGCTATTTGAGACCAAGTTTTTACGGGGGGGGGGGGGGGGGGGGGGTGTCAATTTATCCCCCCCCCCTTCAGATCTCGGCCGCTGATCACTCGATCGCTGCAAAATTTTGCCTGAACATACAATAGAAAAATATTTATTTTCTATTTTTAGTAAATCAATTATGCAAATTTATGCATGAAATCACAGTTCCACCTGTAACTCCATTAAAAAGGCTGAAGAATTGCTAAAGTTTTGTGTCAGAATTCCTAAAGACACATAAAACAATTTTCTTGTAAAAAAAGAGCACAATCATAATCAATTTCTTTTGTTTTTTATTGTTTTGTTAATTTCATATGTATTTTATTGTTTTTACCTTTTGTTCTCTATTGTTTTTTGACCAATATTTGTTGCAGGGACTTTTTCAAGCTTATCTACATTAGAATTAATTAATTTCTATGATCAAAAGTTGAAATAATCTAATCTATATCAATTTAACAAAATAACACAATTTGCATTGGATTTGCACTTGATATCATGAATTTGAGTTATTTTCGAGTTGACATGCATATGCAAAGCATTATGTAACTTCAGAACAATGTACCCGAATGTCGCAAATTTGGTTTCAAAATATGCGGGAGACTTCAATGAAAAAAGTCATGAAACGAAGCGGCAAAATCTTTGTGCGTTGCGGAATTGTGGCGCGAAACGTTGAGGGGGTCAATTTGACCCCCCCCCCAGTTAATATACGGTTAAAAGTTTACAGCTTTATAACTCTGAGGAAAGATCTAAATGACTTCACCTCAACAATACACCAGCTTATGAAAGGAATATAATTTTCAGGGTTGCAAAAAGGGGATGTACGAATTCTAAATCTACGTGTTTAACAAGAATGAGAGGGACAAGACTGATGATGATGAGGGCCATGCCCACTCTACCTGATGTTCCTGTCATGCAGCTAATGGTATCAGAGATGGGGGAATTCCCCTCCGGAGTCTGGAGCTTGACGGCAATGTAGTAGGTCGTTTCCTCCTGCAGGCCGTGGAGCTCCGTCCGGGTGCGCGACCCCGCCGAGATGGGGCGCCCCCACCGCCCCTCGCTGAAGGCGTCGGCGCTGGTGGTGTGGAAGACCACGTAGTTGTAGCCGGGGCCCGAGCTGGGCACGTTGCTGGGCGGGTTCCACTTGACCTCGATGTTGGTGCCACCGGGCTCCGAGCAGCGGAGGTTGAGGGGAGCCGAGGAAGGGGCTGTGTGAGGAGGAACAGGGGCATTGATGTTAATAGCAAGTGAGATGACCCTGTCTCAAGAGAAAAATGTCACAAATATCACTTTACAGAAACTCATGAGGGGAGGGGGGGGGGGTCTGATCCCTGGGGAGAGGCGATACTTATTAAAAAAATATGCTTTCATGGAAATGCTCCTGCCTACCTCAGCAAACTGATCAAGCCATATCAGTGCTTTCATAATCTACAGTCAAAGTCAAAGAATCTTCTCTCTGAAATAAGTGTGAAATACAAGACATTTGTTGATAGGGCTTTTGGTAAAATGGCACTGTCATTACAGAACAATCTCCCTCTGAACATTGGATGTATTGCAGACTTTGATGAATTCAAATCTGTGTTAAAAACTGATCCTTTTTTGTATAACTGTTGACTGTGTTAGTACTGTATATGAAAATTGAAAATTTTGTATGATTTTTGTTTTCATATACATGCATATAGCCCCATATCTTATGGTATCATGCATTTCTAAGAACTGAATATTAGCATCATTACTATTACTCATGAAAGAGAGATAAAGAGTATGTATGTGTGTGTGTGTGTGTGTGTGTGTCTGTTATTTGTGCCCTTGGGAGGTGGTTCTCCTCTCACCCTCTCTCATCGTTGTGGCGATGTCCTTGGTGCTGTAGGGCCCGCCGCCGATGCTGGTGTGGGCCCTCACCTCCACGTAGTACTCGGTGTTGGGGCTCAGCCCCCCGAGGACGATGCTGGTCGCCGTGGTGCGGTTGGACATCTCCATGGCGCTGGAGGCGGAGTAGCGCACCGTGTACTTGGTGATGACGCCGTTCCTCTCCTCCACGAGGGGCGGGTCCCACGAGACAAAGATGGTGCTGCTGCTGCGCGCCTCTGCCGTCACGTTCATGGGCGTCCCGGCGGGAACTGGGGAGAGCAAGACGTCACCCCAAAACACAATTAATGGCTCGTATATATGCATATCTTACACCTTCTCAAGGTTTTGGCATTCTGGCATTTCAACATCAATTATTGACAGATTTTACAGATATTACAGAATACTTCACAGACTGGATATAGGGTATGGTGGGAAGCGAACCAAAGTTGTTGCTACGGTCTTTTGGGAGTTCCGTTAAGGTAGATCAAAGTCCAACTTAGTTCCACTTTTTATCTTCTTATTTGTCTAGAAATACAACAGTTGGCAAGCATTCTCACTTCACGGATATCAACTGAAATTGTTACAAGAGTCCCTTTGGAGTTCTGCTAAGGTAGCTTAGGGCCAACTCTATCCCAGTTTGTATCTACAAGCCTGTAGTTTGTTTAGAAATATAACAGTCGGCAAGGATACCCTAGCAACACCTTCACTTACAACATACATCATCGCAGAGTTAACTCACCTCCTTCAGGTGTGGTGATGAAGGCGGTCACTTCAGGGCTGAACCCCTCCTGGTTGCTCACCTTCAGCCGGAACTCGTATTGCGTTCCAAGACCTGTCGGTCGAGGACAGAAGAAAGGAAACATGAATTATTTGGATAAATCTTTTGTTTGTTTCTTACAGTACAAATGCTTGTAATGACTAATTGATAGAGATAACCAGAGTTTTTGTGTTGTAATGCAGGGCTGCACACTAACCCATTCTTTCTACTGGTCCAACCTGTCTGTTGGACCAGTAGGTACCTAGGTTTTCATTTTTTACTGGTCCATTCCTGAAAAAGGTACTGGTCCGACAGTGATTTTTTGCTAGTCCTGGACTGGCAGACCAGTGCCAGTGTGCAGCGTTGTGTAATGTAAGAACGCTTACAGCCAGATCTCTAATATTGAAAACACTAGTAATTGAATACACAGTGTGGATATGGAGCATTCTTATTAAAACTACTTTGGGCATTATGTCAAACTCTTTCAAAGAACATTTCATGGGCATAAATATAAAATCCAATAAAAATTTGTACAAAAGACATATGTAAACACAATCAACAACAACAACAAAAAGGGAGAAATGAAGCCTTAAAGGGAAGAACTTACGGAGATCATCAAAGTCATATGACTCGTAGGACAAGACATCAAGGTCCAGGTAAAGTGGACGTCCATTCTCCGGACCGTACGTGAGGCGATAATCAGTCAGTTGGCCATGTGTCTCGGTTGGCGGAGCCCATGATGCGCGGTACATGCCATCAGCGGTTTCGACAATGGCGAATTGTCTTGGCACGCTGGGAACTATGAAGCATTTAGAAAAGATTGACAGTCTTAGGTTGGTGAATAGTAATCAAATCAAATTGTATGCTCTTGTTTCTTCCAGGTTGAGGGAGGAAGACGGGAAGGGGAACAACAATTTTCGTGAACTGTCATTTAACATGTTGCCTTGAGACCTCGCTTATATAATGTTATCGAACAAAAAGAATGAGATATGACAAAGAAGGGTACTTCAGATGGGCATTAGTCACACACATAGATACATTGTACATATTCAATGACTTTAAAGATGGAGCGCATCTTGTACACCACTGCCAACATGCATAGATCAAATATCGGAGACATTTCAAAGAGCTTTCACTAAAGACACTAGTGTGTGGAATGCAACTCTCTGGCCACATATTATTCCCAAATAGGGGAAGTTTTAAAACTCTTAAGTCAGGCAAGAAGTTTGAAGTTTGGGGGCGTGTCTACGGCATCAGGGATACTTGGCAGCGCTGTGTGCATAATTCCAAACTTCTATCACTAGATCAGAGCTAGTGAAAACATGTTTTTGGTTGAGAACATTATCATTTTTTTTTTTCATTCCTCAGCCTAGAGAGAAGGAGGACCAGTAGGTATACACCAACCTTGCCCTGGTGTCTGCTGGACGACGGTGGGACTTCGCATTCCGTCCCCGCGCACCGTGAAGGCGGCGATCTCGATGGAGTAGAACGTTTTGGGCAGCAAGTTGTCGAGAACAGCCACCTGGGTGTGCGACAGAGGTGAAGGCCATCAAACATTGAGGGTGAGAAAATGATGCATAATGTAGACATTCTTCACTGCGATTTAAGGATAGGCATGTGCGGCATGGACATTGCAGTTGTGCAGTTCTATATCTCTAATTGCTAATGCAAAAAACTTTTACGAGCGTAGACTAGATCTGGCAAGGGTACATGTGTATAATATGTAAGAAGCGGTAAATTTAAGACTAGGCAGTGATTAATTCTGGATCCAGCACTAATCTTCTGTATAATTCACTACTAAAGGCTACAAACTACAAAGTATATTAGTGTCTGATGGGATTATATGAATGCCTCTAGGCTTTGAGCAGCATATGCATGAAGTGTACTGCAAGGAATAGAGGTAATTTCTATCAAGCAACTGTCCCGTTTGTGGTAATGATTTGTACACTGTTTTTGTGCAAGAAAACCCTCCAAAACTTCACTTTGCAGAACAGATAGATACTCCCTGATACCTGACAAGATAGAGACAGTCTCTTAAAAAGTATCTGATCTCTGTAGTGATATATGACAGCTTTAACTTGTACATCAGAAGATTCAACCTCATAAAGAAAGAGTATCGGGTGTGTACTGTAGTAATCAAGCGGTTTCAGGGGACAATTTCTCTTTCTAATGCTAGAGTGGCATTTATAATGATACAAGAGCAGGCTTAAAACAAAACAAAACATGGCAACATTTAATCTTTCATCTCAATAGAACTCACCAGTGTGCTGGGTGTTTTGATACACAATTAGGAACCATAATTTTTAAAAGGAAGGGGGGGGGGGTAGAGGGGTTTGGCGGATTTATTTTTACATCATTTTCCTCAAAGTTAAGGCACTTCTTGTCTGACACTTTAACATTTTCACACAGCAAAGACCACAATATATACACTGCAAACCACACAAATCCCACTCCAATACTTCTCATGAAATGCTCAATGTGCGGTCAATTCCCTTTTCATTATTAAACAAAGACAACCGAAATGTACAGTACAAAAATTGGTAGCTGTGGAGGGGAAAAATCTTTCACTCAACGGTGGTGTTAACATGGACACTGCACGTATGTGTTCAGCTTAAAGCGAGAACAGAGTGAGCCCTTTAGGGGGTGAAATAGAAGAAGAAAAGATTCAAAATGTGAACTGAGAAGTCAGCTGTTACACTGCCCTCTATAGTCTTCTATCTGCTGGCATAGTCGGGAAAGACTCCACTCTACCATCTAAAACATCTGTCCATTAGTTTGATGGTGTTTTCGTCCTCCCCAAATAAAATTTGTCTCTTTTGAAATTGATACATTATGATAATGACGTAAGCTCTAATCAGGATCTGATTGGTCAAATATCAAATATTCTGCAATATATTCGATTTGGGATTCCTATTAAACAAATTTGTTGATGCAATTTGACCACCAAATGTTTTCCTTTTGTGCTTTCGCAACAGACAAATCATTCGGTAACGACAGGGCTGACAGAAATCACATTACTGAAAAGGAATTTGATGGGGTTCACAAAAAGCCTATTCTCTGTGGAGAAAGAGGCAGACAAAAAAATACAAGTAACTACAAATTACAGTAACTGAAGAAGTGCTGTTTGTGACGAGTACACTTTTCTCGTTTTTTTTTTTTTTTTTTGCGGATACGTCTGGTCACATGTGCGAAAGGCAGAAGTGAAGTGCTGAGCTCGTGCATAGAAGCTAGGATGGGAGACAGTGCGGTGAGTTTGCATGAATCATGCTTATTAGTAAAATGGAAAAGGCAGAAAAGACGAACCCCCGTCTTTACATATCTGTCGGAGTGCAATATCGTGACTCATCACAACACGCAAACATCAAATACATTGTACATTCAATCTGGGAGAACGGCAACGAACATGTTACGTACTGTATCAGGGAATCAGCGACTTGATAGATTATTTCAAATTTCTCACAATTACATGTTACCCAAATCTCGCTTTTTCGACTGTTCAAATTCACAAGGTTTTTGCCTAGATTCTCCTACATGAAGAAATGATGAGTTCTACTTGAATAAAGGGCAAACAAAGCTTTTAAGAAAATAAGTGACTCCTATAAGGCCATGTCAGATAAATTAGACTTTTTCTGGTAAAAACTTGAAAGAACTTGTCCACAGGAAACCTTGCTCATAAGGGTGGGGGGGGGGGGGTGGGGGGAGAATGGTTCGGGGGGGGGGGGGAATTTCGAGGTGGGGAAGCTGTGCAGTTTCCATCAGTCTTGTTTTCACAGTACCAACTCAGAAACCAGCAGCAACCAACCAACAATGATCAGAAATAATGTCAATAGTGTATTAAAGCACGACAAATAACTCAAAGAAAATATCAAATCTATCAACAAGTTACATGAGTGAGCAGCGCCGATGTAACCTCTTTGTGAATGACTTGTGGTGTATTAGTCTCTGAGTAGTGAGTTTATCATTAGTTTTATGGCGTATTTAAACACACAAACAAAAAGAATGACAATAAAATCTAAATTCAGGAAAGTTAGTGTACAAGTACAATGTATGTCAATGGCTAGATCATTTTAGCCCAGCTATCAAAGATATCATTACAGAAAGATACAGAAAAAATATGACAAAAGTAGGAACAATACTAAATCTGTGATTCAGAAATAGCATATTGTTGCACAACAGCAGAATTTGTTTAAAAATCTAGAGCTAAAGATATAATGAAAGAAAATCCCATACACATTTGAAGCACATGAGTGATACACCCATGACAAACACTTTGTGATCTATTTCCTTTGTATAGAACATCGTTATAGAGTTTAGGAATTCAACAAATTGATGGAGAGGAATATTACTATTCAAAATAATAATTGCTTTCCTGAACTGGGCTGCAACTTCAGCACATATAATTTGTCTTGCATATTGCTTAGGTACTATATGCATGTGCGCATGACGTCCCCTAAATAGGAGGCATACAAGTGTGCAAATTTAGCAGCGTTCAAAGCATATGAAATGAAGTGACATTGATGACTATTTGCTGCTTTACAACTTTATGCATTTATAGCTTTATGCAGGTGGATGGACATGAGCCACAGCATAGACAACTGGCTTGATTTTCTTCTCTGTGAAATATACAAATGCTGCGTTTAGCAAAATTCTTGCCAAAGTGCAAAGCAATTTATTCTCTTGATTTGGAAATTCTTCATATTCAATAGGGCAAAAACAAAGTTTTCTTGGCTGCTGAATCACATTAGTCTGCATTCTCCATTTCTCCATGAAATTGTGTGGGGGAAAAATTGACAAACAAAAAAAACAAAACAAAAAAAACACCAATTAAACAACTAGGGGTGAGTGCAACTGTTTGTGAACCCTAAGCACAGGTTTAGTGCAATCAATATTAGTGGTGCAAAACATAACGACAGTTACTCATAATCAAGCTTTTTGGTTGTTAAAAAACTACAGGTTAATTTGAAAAAATAGTTGATAAGATAAAATGCATACGGCAGAGCGATGAAAGGTCTTTCCAACTCAAAACTTTGTTAGATGGTGATTAGTAGCTATGTGCTAATTGTAAGATGCGCTGTAATCAGCTTTGTAATCATGTCTGATATCATTGGTACCGCTCAAATACATGATAGCCAACTTCCGGCCACAGTTGAGCAAGTCCCTTGAAGAGTGTTTTTTCTTGTGGGTGGGGTGGGGCGGTGGGACTTTGCTTTTAAATTGAGAAATATGTGTCCCGCGTGTGACCACTATAGGTCCGGTGGGAGATCCGTAAAAGACTATATATGACTTACTCTATCATGTCTATGTCGCAGAAATTCCAAAACAGAACACACATACTGCTGTGACCTGTTGTGCCATCATATCACGACACTTGGGATTTGAAAAATTTTATCTTTGGTAGAGAAACTTTTTAGAAGAACTCTTGACTTGTTCAAGATCTGAGGACATCGAGAACCAAGCAGGGTCATTTTTTGCTTTCTCATTATTCCAGTTTAAAGGGACTACATGTACTTCCCCGACAGAGGACGTTTGATTTAAAACAGGTACAGCAAAAGCAGCTTGATGTAGGAAAATCATTATGACAAGGAAGTTATGATCACTAAAGTTATGCTGTAATCTTTGCAGTTTCGTAGACTTCAATGAACTTTGAACTTGATATCTACAAAGTAAAGATCATTTGGTCTGCGATATGTGGGGGACAGGTCACAGGAATATATCATGTTTGTAAAGGGAGACGAAAAGGCAGAGAGAGTCAGAGAATCAAAAAGACAGAATGGGAGAAAAAAACAGAAAAAAGCTAGCTATTTGCAATAAAAGCAGGAATATAATTTTTGTATGATGAAGAAGCCCTTCTTGGTATTCAATGTTACGCAACTGTCGGTGTTTTAGCACCATGCTGAACAAGTGAGGAAGTGCAAGGACCAAATCTTGACCACTCAATTATACAAACGTGACGTACAATCAATCGGCGGCCTACCAGTGGGACAGCGACCGAGGAATGGATGCATGGTATTATCTCGTCATGTCTCATCTTGTCTGGTTATCTTGCCTTGTCTGGCTGTCTTGTCTTGCCTTGTCTTATCACATGTTGTGATTCTATTAAAATTGTCTAGTCTTGGCATGTTCTATCTTCTGTACTACACTGTACCTCTTCAAAATCATCAGTTAAAATCAGTTGTCTCAACTCTGGGTAAATTAGCCTTTGTATGAAACCCCAAAATTTGTGTATCTGTTCTCTCTATCAAAAAAACAGCTTAATATATACATTTGTATCAGTCACTTTGCTTCATTCCTTGTGTAGAAAATTTACTTTGGACTCATTGGTAATATCTGTCAGTGACTTTGAAATCCTTGTTGAAGTTATCTTTCTAATATGGAACAGTATTTGTCCATTGCAACGACTACTACAGCGTACATGCCTGCTTTCAGAGCCAGGGTAAGTAATAGACTGCGTCTTAGACTGCGTCGTAGACTGTGTCAACTAAGTGCAGGTAAGAGTCCAGTTGTCCTGTCTAGGTTCACTGTCCAGTTTCTATGGTCCATTGCCATTCCACATGCAAGCAATACAATGACCTTTGACCCTCCCTGCCACCACCCACAAAATAAGGGGAGGGGGTACACAGTGGAGGGGGAGGGGCGGGAGGAGTGGATTGCTGGACTGCAACACTTCTCATCAAAGATATCTCTATTGATGACTTGGTATAGATTCTAATCTTAAGACAGTAAAAGGACAATAATATCAATAATGAAAATAAAGATTAGAGGGGCTTTCCCTGCAAAAGATTATTACCTGATCCTCTGAGTCATCCTAAAGCCAGAATAAACAAAAAAAGGGGGTTGAAGAGGGAGGTGGAGGGTTACAAATCCATTAGAGTTTTTACAGAGTTATTAACAGGGAGATAAATATGATAGTCTTCAGTAAAATGCAAACACATAATCATTGCAGAGAAAACAAATATATATATCACGTGATTATACACGAGTTGTATTATGTAATTATTCATTACAAATATTGTAAGCGTTCCAGGTACCAGTTTAGTTCGTGTTCAGTGGTGTAAAGAAGGTGCTGAGTTTAATCATTAGAATCTGAGATGCAGAAATACAACAAAGTACTCATTTTCAGCTTCTCACGTGATGGAAATGTTTGGTGAAACTTCTGTGTTATCATAAACTTTGCTTTGAGTAGAAAGTTGTATCTTTGACCAACCGACAAATACCGCTGCAACAATCTTGAGCATGGTCAAAACAAGGGCGTGTGACTAAGGGAAATGGTCATCATTAGAGGATGCCATGACTGTAAGCAGGGGCTGAATATAACATGAGTCAATTTTACAATGAGCTGTGACTACAGGAGCATTGAGCATTCGTCTTCTAATACATCACTTCGCAAATTTCGTACACACGACAAGAAGTCATTCCAATGCTGTGAAGAGTACTGGCATAATATGATTGTACCATGCTCTTGAAAATCACAATCAAACAAAATTGATTCATGAAAGATGAAGAACAGATATACATATATTCTTCATATGAAACAATTCACAATTCCACACATCAATGGAGCAAGAAATAAAATATAAGTTTTGCTGAAAAAAAGAAAGGAAGAATGATAAACAAAGATTTGTTAGTACAGTGACAATGAAAAGAACAGGATGAAATTTGAGTATAGCATACAAACAGGAAAAAGACACAGTGATGAGATTATGATTTGTTGAATTGTTTGAGGGGTACTGATTGAGCTGCCATTTTAGTGATTCAGTATTTTTTAATATTTCTTGATCAAAATTCTTTGTGATCTCAATGAAAATATTGATGAATGTGCTTGTGCCATGCTCTCATGCAATTCGTCTGAACATGAACTTCCAATCTCTCTGCAGATGTAGATTTCTGTTTAATAACTTTGTGATGATGTTCTTTATTGTTCAAGCTTAAGCCATGGGTGCTGGTTCAGAGTTTCAAAGTGTTGACTTAGTGGTGAGTTTGGGGTGACCTTCTTGCTCCTACAGTATTAGGAAATATGGCAGTACGCATCATGGCTGATATTAACAATGTATAATACAAAGATGATGGAGACTTGGAAGAAAGGGAACGAAGAAAGAGGAGGGAGAAGTATAATGCAGAGAAAGGAAGAACTGAGAGAAAGTAGGAAAATGAAACAGATGGAAGGAATGCAGATGATGGAGAGGAGAAGAAGGAAAGAAAGGAAGAGTATTGAAAGAATATAATTGATTTAAAAAACATACTATTTCATGAAGGTGGGACATGCAGCATGATAGCCAAATGCTAAACACACAAAACAGCCTTGTAGCCGAGATGTTGAAGGTTCACCTGTATGTACATGTATGTGAAGTGTGTGACAAGTTTATACTTTTTGAGATCAGGATCAAGACTAGGGGGTGGGGTGGGGTGGAGTGGGGTGGGGTGGGAGGGGGTAAATAGAATTAGAAGAGGTGGACACGGCGAGTCAAGTTTGGAAAATGAAATACATAAAATATGATGAAAGAAAAGTTGAAGAATCAAGGGTTGGCAGAGGGGAAGGGGGAAGATCAGTAAGTAATGCTACTTTTGAGTATTGAATAAAATGGTTGGTACACGTATTGACATTTTGTGTGTTTAACAATTTACAGAGTTAACTCTAGGAGTTAACTTTGGTCACATCACTTGAGAGTAAATGAGACATATTCTTATGCAAGCACATCAGCAACTTCTATCTTGGCTACTTCTTGAGACTGCTAACCAAACAACCATCTTACAGGCAATTAGATTAAAGAGTGTGTACCGTCTAGGCAGGGTATGGATACCAATTAATCAGCATTGGCAGGAAGTGTGAATATAAATTTGCACTGCACCCCTAAAGAGGATCAGATAGACCCAATTAGCCTGCGAGTGACCTACAGCGGAAGATTAAAGGTGGGTTCTCACGGCCATGGTGAATACACTAAGGCAGTCCAGCCAAATCGTCTCGGGCAGCAATTAGACTGAAAATAACGATGACATTCCTTGCTATAAAGGGGTGCAGATTTTTAACTGCTGGGGGGGGGGGGGCAGTGGATGATGTGTCTATCAGGGAATGTGAACAGGAGTGTAGTTAACTTCTTAAACGTTGGGATTGGGGAAGCACTTGATTGCTCAGATTTGTGCTCCCTGTGGTGTCTGAAGATGAAGGATATTGAGATGGTGGAGAGGAGGTGTAGGACTGGAGGAGGTGGAAAGATGGAAGAAGGGGAGGAGATGAGAGAAAGGAAGAGGAGGAAGAGGAAGAAAACTGAGAAAGAAAGGAATAAAAGCAGGGGAATTGAGGAGGAAGTGAGGAGGAGGAAGTGGGGTGATGTTGGTGATGATGATGATGATGATGAGGGGAAGATGGAAAAACATGAGGAGGGTTAAAAGGATTAAAAGGGAAGGATAAAGAGTCATAGGATGAGAAGGAGGAGGAGGAAGAGGAAGAAGAGGAGAAAAAGGAGGAGGAAGAGGAGGAGAAGTGGGGCTTAGAAGGAACAAGAGTGGAGGACAAAGAGTGGAAGATGGAGGAGGAAGATGGTTAAAAGGAGGGGAGTGGTATAAGAAGGGTTAAAAGGAGCAGGAGGGGCGAAAAGTGCTAGAAGGAGGGCGTGAGAAGTGGTAGAAGGAGGGTTAAAAGGAGCGGGGGGGGGGGGGCAAAAAGTGGTGGTAGGAGCAAGAGGATTACAAGGAACAGGAGGGGGAAGATGGCGAGTGATAGGAGGAGGAGGATAGTTAAGAGGAACAGCAGGTGGTAGAGGAGGGTAGAGAGTGGAGGATCACATACCCGGATGTCTGCCTGGTTGACGAGGAGAACCTGGGGCGAACCCATGGGTTCTCCTTCTTCCGTCACCGTCTGGTACTCCACGCGGTATCCACGGATCACTCCATTCTGGAGCTCGGGGTTCGGAGGGTTCCACATGACGCGGATCGTCGTCGAGTTCACGGCGTGAACGCGCACCTTGCGTGGCGGTCCCTCAGGTGCTGAAAGGTGATAGTAAATTGCAACTTAATGCCCAACACATACAAAGATGCAAGAGACCACTCTTGTTCAATGATTCTTAAATAATTTTCATCAATCATGTAAAAGTGCTTTATCCATGCAATTATGCATCATGATTACATCTTTCTCTAATTTAGAAATTGTACTCACTAATCTAATCAACGCTGCATTTACTCATTTTCTTTGATAGGCAAATAAACTACCATCTAGCAGATTTCATAAAATGAGCCATCAGATGACCACAAATGCTCCTAAATCTACACACCTCTTCCGATATCTACATGTATCAAACTGCTTTCCTACAAAGCTTTTCTTTGGGTCCAAATCTCTCATGAAACTCGGATAAATCTCCTGAACGATGGCCTTCCTGTTTCAGAAAGCTGTTGATCCACGTCAGCATTATAAGTTCAAATTTTTACCATCAGATTCATTAAAGGAATGCACTGACTTTCAAATATATTGTTGAAAATACAAATATGTTGGTTATCAGTGTACTGATCTCTTGCTTACCAAGATGAAAAGATCTCAAAACAAAAAAACATACACACAAAAAAGCAAAAGATTAAGGTGAATTCACAGATATCCATCAGCTCTCATAATAAGCTCGAATAGAGTACAGATAAGGTTTTGAGTACATTGTATGACAAGGGGTGATGAAAATATCAGCAGAATAGGTCAAACACAAACAACCTTGCCTAGAAAACATTTCTGTGAATATTTGGGGAAAATTAGTGATATTCAAGTACACATATTCATGCAACATTCTACACATGTTAGATATGGACAGAATATCAGACTTCAGGATAATATCTTGGGGATTAACCTGCACTTGATTAAACACACACATAAAAAATAAATCACCACAGAAAGAGAGAAAATTTCCTGAATCAAATGATAAAAATGTATTGCATACATCAGTAGTCCTTTTAAAAATTTGCTATCATTTTAATTAGATCAACTGTGGGAACAAAGTGTGTTATTTTTTAGTGTAGCAAATGCAAAAAATTTTTGCTTTCAATATGAACTAGAAACTGAACTGCTTTCAGAACTCTTACAATTGTGCATACCTGATATCATTGATGCATGTTATTTTTAGACCTCAGAAACTAATTACATACACACAAAAATGGGCAAACAATAGTTTAGAGACTAAGAATGCAGCTGAATTAATGCAAGCTGCAGATGTTTTGACTATCACTTGTTTCTTTTCTAAGTAATCACAGAAAGGGTTGCATCAGGCTAATACCGTTACCAGTAGTTAGTAGGAAGAATTTTGCTTGTTCTTGAAAGTCACTATTTTTTTTCTCTCTTCTCTTTTCCAGATAAATGCAATTTGTCTTTGGAATTCAATGACATATCTAGAAGAAATAAGGCTAGTCATCCAGTAGGGGCAAGCTATGCAATGAAAAGGTCAATGCACTTTGCCTGTTCACAAAAAGTGAGCACCCCCTCCCGCTTTGCAAGCAAGCAAGCACACATACCATCCTCCGCTGTGCGTATAGACAGAGATTCAGAGGAGGGACCATCTCCTATGGCCGTGCTCGCCATCACGCTGATGTCGTACAGTGTGTACTTGCTCAGGTCGTCCAGGACGAAGGAGCGGACGTCGGCGTCGACGGCGACCACAATGGCGGGCGTGGTGGGGCTCAGCGGCGACACCTTGTGGTACTGGATCTTGTAGCCGGTGACCTCGCCGTTGCGGTCCTCGGCGGGCGGCGGCTGCCAGCGGACCTCGATGCTCTCGGAGCTGAGCACGGTGGCGCCGACCTCCATGGGCGGGGCACTGGGGACTGTCGGGCCGACCCAGTGGAGGAGGCGGGGGGAAAGGGATGGATGGTGTGGGGGTGTATGGGTGGAGTTAGTACGGGATGAGAAAAATATGATCACCAGTTCACAATACAGAAGACTAGTACTTACCATCTCACAGTTCTGTAGTTCAAAACACTCTAGACATGGCGTTCACAATATTGATATGATAATAATATGTACATTTTATACATAGATTTAATCAAAAGTCCACATTTCTCCTTATTCTTCAAACACTCAACCAATAAAGAGACGATTTGACATTTGGTTCTGACACATGGGTAAATTTCAATTGAAGTACTATCAATTACATGCATGCACAACCGTTAAGATAATATGATGAATAATGACATTTTGTTAATCAAGTTGTTTAATGCAACTCACGACACGGTTCTAATACATCCTCACTTCTCCACTAACTCTCTCTCTCTCATTCTAGTACCAGATACATGTATGGGACATCGTCTCGCAAAACATTAAGCACCCTTGTAAATGATCATACAGATATATCATACAGATCAATGTTGCAACAAAACTCAGACTGATTGTTACACAAGCAAACATTTTAACATTTAATACACTGATTATTTTACACATATGTTAAAGTTCTGCAACTTAACGAGGAAACAATTCATACAATGAGTGTGACGACGTAAACGTAACTTACCGAACTTCAACCTTCAATATTTTACAGGACTCACAGTTTTACATTAGGAGGGGATGTTTTCAACAAGACACTATGTACTCATATTCATCCTCTCTCAGCCTTTTTCAACAATTAACATATGATCTTATGACCGGTGTTGCGAACCAAAAGGTCATCAGACTGAACAAAGAACCGATTCACTGTCATTCAAAAATTTAAAAAAAATATTGTAAAGCATGTTTTTTTTTCTTTGTGTGTGTAGCTCATCCCAGTACAGCTTCTTGGAGCTGCAAGAGGGATTACAGTATCAAGTATCAAGTGTATCAAGTGTGTGTGTGTGTGTGTGTGTGTGTGTGTGCAAAGAAATTAAAAATATATCCTTGCAAGTCACATAACCACAGGGGCCAAATTTAATAAAACTGACAGTTTCTTCTATCATACAGCTACAATCTTGACTGAAGTTTTCCTTGGATTTTTGTTGATCTGTTGCTCGAGGTTCTTTGGTTTGATCCTAAATAATCTTTCTCTTCACACACAAATAAACCCAAAAATGACCAACACCAAAGGAGAAAAAAAAAACACAAACAAACAAACACTCACCCGATTCCTCAGTCATGATGCTGATGACGGGGCTGCTGGCGCCCTCGCCCGTCTCTGAGCGGGCCGCCAGCCGGATGTGGTAGAGGGTGTTCGGCCGCAGGTCGTCCAGAACGTACTCCGTCATGGGGCTGATCGTCTTGTGCATGGGACCCTCGTCCGAGCTGGAGACGTTGTAGTACAGCTCGTACCGTATGATGCGCGTTTCCATGTCGCGCATGATCCACGACAACTGGATCTGGAAAGCGGAGATGGCCTCTCCCCTGAACTGCTCTGGCTGACTCGGGACTGTGGAGGGCGGGAGGAGAGTCAAGTGTAAATATTACAATAATAATTTTTTCTTTAAAGAAGCGAATTCTCTCAAGATTACAGCCAGTATGACAGAGAAGAGCCACATGGTACCTAATTTAATTTTTCTTCCAGTTACTGATCATTTGCAGCTTTCAATTTCTAAAATATTCAGGTGGCAGAAGTTCTTTGACATCCTGAGAAAGAAAAAAACAAAAACAAAGACAGACTAAAAATCTTCATTTTTCATTTCTTTTAATCCGTTGAGGACGGACTGATTTTGCTACAACACGCACTTCCCATAGATACCTGCCTGAGCATATTCGGGACTCATCCTCAACGGGTTAATGAACTACAGTGTACGTACAAATGATATCAAAAAAGGGTTTTGAAATCAGAGACATGCATCAGTCAACCACAGTGTCATCTTACTTTTATCGCTTGAGCCCACATTAGTTATTTTAGTGCCTGAAAATCATCACCTGATCACTAATGTCATTCATGACATAGAGACAGACAGCCCAACAGAATGTCATCTGACTTGAGCCCATTTGAGTTATTTTACCAAATGAAAATTAATGTTTGATTACCAATGTCATTTGTGAGACAGAGAGCCTAACATAATCTAACTGTTCTTGAGACTGCCCCTAAGAATGTCCTTGAGGTTGTCCCTGAGCCTGTCCCCCCCCTCCATCCCTCCCCATCCCCCCCCCCCCTAAAAAAAAAAAACCCAGGAACTTACCTCCCTGCTGGGTCTTGACCTGGATGGGGCTTGAGGCCGGACCCTCTCCCACCACGGTGAAGGCCGAGACGCTGACCGAGTAGATCTGCATGGTGACCAGGTCGCTGATGGTGGTCAGCAAGCGGCTGGCATCGACCGACACCGAAAACCAGGACTGGACGTCGGTGCTGGGGTTGGTGGTGTAATACACGTAGTAGCCCTTGAGCAGGCCATTGGGGGTGGCTGGCGCCCCCCACTGAACGATGATGGTGCTGCCGCTGAGCGGGCGGGCACGGACTTCCGTCGGTGGGGATCCCGGCCCTGAGAAATGGCGCAATTTATGGACAAAGTGCTTGTTTTACCCATTCAACAACAATGCAATGGCTCATCATCACAATCGGTCATTCTTTACGATAGAATCATCTTATTACTCTGATGGAAAACATCTGCACGGGTTGTATGTATCCTCACTACAGCTGCACAGGTATGATGTGCTAAACTCGTCTACATCTGCATGATTTTTACCTTCTATACATCACTGACACCATCACAAGTCCTAATTAGGAACTTAACATCTGGATCAGGTATTTCATCAGGTACGACAGATTTACTCAGAGGCCCTTTACACAAAGAGCAACTGAATGATATCTCTCACCAGAATTGGGATGACACCAATTCAAGCGCAAGATTGTTGAATACATGTAATAGTGAGCCTTAGATCAGCAACATGAATGGTAAGAAAATGCAGCATTCTGGGTTGGCCAATGAAAACAGTTGTGTAGTACAAGTGCAGAACACCACTTTTTTTTTTTACTTTTCATCTTTTTACTAATTAGCAATATTAGTCATCTTGAGGAAAATCCGACAATCCGTTCAAAAGTTATGCATTTTTAAAGTATCTGCACAATCACTGCTGGATGAGTAGACTACTACAGTGCATGATGTCACATGCGTACAACGAAATAAGGAAAATAAAAAGAGAATTTCACAAAACTTTATTTTTTCGAATAAAGTGCACATTTCTTCCACTTGTTACTGATGTATGTTAAGGGTAATATTATTCCCCTTGCCTTCTGAAAGAGAGAAGTCGAGTGTTCTTTTGTTATGCGAGAAAAGTGAAAATATGTTGAATTTTCTTTATACTTTCTTCATATCATTGTACACATGTGACATCACAAGCTATAGTAGTCTTCTCATCCAGCCGTGACTGAGCAAAAACTTCAAAAATTCATAACTTTTGAACGGATTGTCCGATTTTCCTCAAACTCTCACTGATGTGTTCTCCTCATATTGCTGCATTCACTCAACCCACATGTCTATGAAGGTAAACTTGTCCTTTAATAGCATTCAGGTGACAGA
The DNA here is from genome assembly GCF_040938485.1 of Diadema antillarum. Lineage (NCBI taxonomy): Eukaryota > Metazoa > Echinodermata > Echinoidea > Diadematoida > Diadematidae > Diadema > Diadema antillarum. Next base: position 293,549 of record NW_027271372.1, read on the forward strand.
TCTAAAGCTCGCTATTGATTGTTCATGGGAGTAAACACCTGACTAAATAACTGCTAAACCATATATACTAGTAATGGATATAGATGATCTCTCTTAAAACCAGGCATGTTCTCTTACTGTCTTCTCCTGTAGTAGCTTCAACACTGCGACTGGGGTCGCTGCTCCCGATGCTATTGACCGCCACGATGCGGATGGTGTACTCCGTGTACGGGAGCAGCTCCTCGATGATGTACGTGGCGGTGCCGCTGTCGATCTGGACGTCGGTGTACGCGCCGCCGGACTGGCTGCGCTTGTACTGCAGGACGTAGGAGGTGATGGTGGTGTCGGCGGAGGGGCCCCACTCCACAGTGAGGGAGGAGGACGTCAGGTCGGTGACGGCTGGAGGGTTGGGTGCATCGGGTCGCGCTGGTGGGAGACAGATAATTAAAGGTAGAGATGTTTAGACTCAGAGAGGGACAATATCGAGTTAAACGCAAGCACGAAAATGGCACCATGGCTTCTGTTCTTCAAAGACTCAGAGTTAGGGTATCAAGGTGAGTTTCATATGCAGCATAGCATTCAGAAAGGACCATGAATCATGCAAGGTGTGACAAACTTCAATACGTCAATATTTGCTCCACAAAATGATCTCAAATGATGTGAAAACTGTGGACACAGAGATGATGGAGTCTTTGCCATCCTCGTACTTTGCTATTTACAGAAAAAACGCCTGCGCTATGGAGGACGGGGGAGGTGCAGACACTTGATTACTCACTTCGCACGATAACTCTGGCGGAGGTCTCCGTGGTACCCAACCTACTGGTCGCCACGCACGTGTAGTTGGCCGACTCGTAGATGTTTGTGAGGACGAGAACGTTGCGGCCGATGACGGGGCTGTCCTCCGGGTTGCCCAAGTCCATGCCTTCTTTCATCCAGCGGACCACCGGCATGGGCGAGCCGTACGCCGCACATGTCAGGTTGACGCTGCCCCCCGGCACCACCTCCTGGTCGGTTGGCTTGATCGTGAAGCGCACTTGCACTTGACGCTCTTTAGGGTTTGATCAGACACAGCAGATAGAATAAAACACCTTGTAATCTCTGCCCCTTCCCAAATTTCTTGATGAAATTAGATTTCTCCCCCTTTTCCAAAACTGCTGGGATGGGAGAGAGTACAAAATTCACTTCACGTAATCAAAACAATGCCTGGGTTAAAAAAGGCATAGATGGACATCAAATCTGAAAAAAAAAAAGAATTTTGCTATTTTTTCTCTTTTTTTTTTGTTTCAAAGGAAAAAAGACAGAAAAACAATAGATTCTATTCGCCATCGGAGGTTCTCTGCGCAAAGTGTCCTCTATTCCGCATTGATCTCACCTTTGACATAAAGCTGGGCTTCAATGGAGTAGCGGGTGCCCAGGGAGTTCCGAGCGGCGCACTCATACCCGGCCTGGTCCGACGGCTGGGTGCGGTCGATCTGGAGACCAGCTATGGGAAAGGGGCAGAGGGGGATTCAATAGGAAGGAATGATGGTAGGCTTCTTGTCACGTCACAGACATTTCATGGAAAATCGAAACAAAAAAACCCCAAGACATATTATCAATTCAAGTCATATCAATCAAAACCAACTTTAAATTTCATGTTTAATTGGTGCATCAAACAATTGGTTGGTTATGCACGTCAGTCTGGTTGGTGCAACTGGCAAATTAAATACTTTCTCTTTCTTCATCTCGTAAGTGAGCACTCACAGCTCATGCCCTATGTGAAGCACAGGAAAACTCTAAATACCTTTAAAAGGGAACCTGCGAAAGGTTTAGGGTACTTGATCTCTTCGCTCACAAAGAGAAAATAAACTCTTTGTCATATTTGTGGTCTAAATCAAATCACAGCTTGCTTCACCGATACTGATAAAATTGCACAAATCCTACTGTACATTTTTACTTCTTGTCACAAACATTTTGATGATTTATCTATCAAATATCAATCTGCATTTGAACTGAAATTACTGAACATCATTGGGCATCCACCCGAGAAAAGATGAAGGATTTTTTTTTTGAAACCGTTGCTACATGGCAAAATTGGGTGAAGCATTTTTTTATGTCTCAAATTGGAAGACTGATGAAGAAATTGAAATAAAAAGTATCTGGAATTCAGAAGAATCAACTCATATTCATGAAAAGGATTTAAAACATGCTGAAAATCTCACAACGATTACTGTTGTCACGGCATTACTGTAGGACACAGATATTTCGAATTTTTACTATCACGGCACACCGTAGGAACAGCAAACACAGCGTAAACTGAACTCGCAGACAATAATTTTCATTCGGTGGCTCCCTGCTTCACAACGTTTGGGATGATTTGATGGAGAGCTTTTGTTTGTTTGTTTTGTTTTTTTCAAAGCGATGCAACACAGATGATTTTACGGGGTGGGCATGTTATGCTTGCTTTCAAATCACAACTGTCCTCTACAGGCAAGCCAGCTTGAAGAAAGACGGCCATCTACCTTTGGTGGAACACGCAGAAAGATGGTGACAAATTTCAAGCGTTTTGAATGCACACACATTTTTCTATTTTTGGCATACATCTACGGCATGTATACATACAAACAGAAATATTACATGGGTTGTTACTGCACTTGGCTTTATTTATTATTATTATCATTATTTATTTATTTATTTATTTATTTATTTATTATTTTTTTTGGGGGGGGATTAGGAAGAATGACACAATATCCTTTGAGTGTGGTCTATCCCCCTCAATCCAGACCAAAATATGGGATTAACACATCAGCTACTGAAGCAATTTTTACAGGGTAACAGATAACACCATTTGATTGTGATACCGCCTGTATGTTCTCTGTGTCATGCAGGTACATGTATTGCGTAACCCAATCACATGGACTTGATTATGTCTGTGGCCGCAACTTATTCATGGGATACAAACTGATCCCATCTTAAGACACTGGGTACTGGCAGGGGATTTGGGCTATACTGATGCTCAAAGCCACGAGAAAGACGGCGAAATTGATGAACAGAGTAACTTACATCATGCCTGGTACTCAAACCCATGTAATATAAATATATTGTAAAAGCGGACTTTGTGGTTGGATGGGGAATGATTATCACACAGAATGTTTTGGCCGCAGGGGATTTGAAATGCAATTCCTGGAATAGAACACACTATGCCCGCAACTGCGGCTCGAAATCGTAACCTCTACTGTAAAAAACAGCACTTTGAAGCCTTTAGGTTGGGTATGCTCTAAGGCAGTCCTTCCATATCACCAGTCAACAACAGGCAGTCATTACAAGGCCTTGGATATACATAAGCAAAGCACATTGTCAGATTACACCGCATGGATGTTACTCACCCGAGGTTAATGCTGAAAAGCATACGACATATGGAAGAAAAGACTTAAGATGAAGGAAAATACTTTGGTGGGATAGAGGAAATGCAAAGTCTATACTGTTTGGATTCACTAGCTTGCTTTGGGCCTTTTTGGGTGTGTGACCTCTGAATTATTGGTGGTTTCATGTACTGCCAATAATATGCACAAACTGTAAACACGATCACGTGTACAGGAATATTTTGTTGGCTCATCTAAACTCTCTGTGAAACTTGGTTCAAGTGAAACAGGGCTGATAAACAGGGAAGAAAAATATTCCACTGACTGACGTTATTTCTTTTCTACTCTTATCGGAATCTCCAGTAAAAATCATTCCACAATATATGCAGAAACAATGAAACAATCAAGCGTTCATGCCAACTGCTGGTTTCCCCGTGGCATGCTTTCACGGACACGCACGAACACAATTTCTGTGCAGGGGACGCATGCAAGGTAAGAACAAACAGGCACACGAACAAACAAAATAGAGAAGTCTGTTTCAACGACCGTCATGCTCAAGTGTCTTTTGGGTGCATCTACGGAATGCAAAGTGGAAGGGGATGGAATGAGCAAATGGAAATCTAGCTCCTACGAATGTATAAAGACAAGGATTACAACCTTTATATTTCTTTTAAATTCAAGCTTCATTTTCAGCCAGGTGTATGTGCTCTCTGCGATTATTGATGAGGCCACATTTCCAGCCAGTTTCGGTCAACTGCATGACAAGATTTTCTTGATAATGGCCAATACGCAAAAGGCTCTCAGATTGTAAATGGTACAGCATGTAGTTTCAGTTTTGCTACATTTATGAATGTACCATTTTCTTTCCTCTTTCAATGTTCTTCCTGGTTGCACATTTTACATCAAGCCTGTCCATGTTCTATAAATTACAAATGGCAGGCGTGTAACTCTAAATTGCTGAGACTTCGTCGCGAGCTAAAAAAGCACAGCTGATGAAGGTACGCGGACATCTACTGTAAGCTCTAAGCATGACTAAATACTTGATAAATACCATGGTACACATCTTTGGTGTCCTTCACCATATATTCCAATCATACAAAAAATCTACAAAGCATTTCAACAATGGAATTTTCTACATGATAACAGTACGGGTTAGGGATGATGAGGCTACACAATGGATAGTGTGTGACTATAAACCACGAATAGAAAGCTGTCTAAAGGAGAATCTGGTTTTTATTTCTGTCTACGCCCTGCCAAGCAGTAGTTAGCTAAGCCCACTACTTTTCACAGTTTTCCTGAATGATAAGATGAGAGTTATATCACCATAAAGTACAGTTTATTCCCTCTCGAACAACCTCTGCTTACACAATCCCTCTTCAAATCAGTGTATGGTCCCATTCAGTATCAAATCTGCCACTTTATAAAACTAACTTTTCCAGATCTCGAAACTATACCTAAGTTATGAGAACAGAATGGGGGGGGGGGGGGGGGGGGGGAGGGAGTAACTTTAAAAGTCTGTGTGGAATATACCATGTCTATTCTATTATGACAGATGAAGATGGATTTCTCTGGCTTGCTCACTGAGAATAGTAGACGTGTTTTCTAACTGTGAAAGGGCTAGTTCTACATCTCCTAAAATATGGTGGTTTAAAAAACAGAACAACCACACACACATTATAAGCTTTTCAGAGAATAACATGAACAAATAAAGATGAAATCTGTATTCAATGAACTTCTTTGAGAGGTTTAGATCTAAAAAGGATGAGCTGAAACCCTGAGCTGAAATTATTTTAAAGAAAAATATGAAGCATTTCACATCAGTCTTTATAAATCTTGTAATCTTACATTTACTTCATTCTTCAGTTCAGCATAAGTCATGGGAAGGAAAATTTTACAGGTGTGAAGTGTCATCTCACACCACAGTCTGGATGACTGGATGGGGGAAAAAAAAGAATGCCCATGTGACCTTTACCTGGTCATGTGATGTCATACTACTGGACATATCCCCCACGACTTTACCCCGAATTGTGAAAGTTATTTTAACGTGTCACAAGAAATGCGGACGACCAGAAACTCTGAGTGAAATCAGGCAAATGTTAAAGACAGTTACGACACTCTGAAAGTCGGTAAATATGTAAAGTCCAAGGCTCAAATCCCAGGGAAGGAGCCATAAACTATATTATGGGCCTTTGATGTTGTCCGGTACTACAGGCCTTGTTTGCTTCGTCTAGGAACCATCATATTTATCAGTCTATTTTCTTTAATTTTCCTTCATTACTTTGTTCCAGGTTACGTCCATTACATCATACATCTTCTTCCTTTGACAAACTGTGAGATACAGTGGGTCTCAAAGGAACCCCTAAAAAAAAGAAAAACTGTGGAAACTGCATTCCCACACAGGAGTTGATGACAGTTTTGGTATCGAGATGTAAAGATCAATTTCATTTGCCACTGTTCACATACGGTGCATGCTGTGCAGGACAAACTATCGCGAGAGTTTAAAAAAGAAACACAAAATGTAACAGTGACTGGAACGTAACCCCGGGCATCTGAGTGTGCTGACCTACTGTGGCGAGTTGCATTATGGGATTAAAAGATCTGTATGCACGACAAATTATCGTGATGATAAAAAAAAAAATCGAGCGGGACTGATTTTTGCATCACGATGAGGATTGCGATAACCAAAAATTTTTGTGTGTCCACACACATGAATGAACGCATCGCATTGCAAAACTCAAGTTTAAAAACCAATAATTTCGGGTGTGTTTGAATGAAGCTAGAGTGATCATTTCTAGCACTTGTAGTGTTTTGGGGGCTGAAACATCTACCACCTGCTTGGGGGGGGGGGGGGGTAAAGGCCCTTTTCCAATGAAAGAGCCATGATTTTCTTTCTCTCTCTCTCTCTCTTTATTCCCCTCCCTCTTTCTTTCGTTCTCTCTCTCTCATATTCTGGATTGGTTAGGGTGCTACAAACCTACATGTACTTGTCCACTTGCCCGTGGAAAGTAAAGAATCATTGAAAAACAAGTAAAAAAAGAAAAAAGAAAAAAAAAAGGACACTTGCCTATTAAAGTTATGGGGCCTTTGCCAAAATGGCATTCAGGCACTTGTAAGATGTATATCTTGTACTAAAACCTTGTGGGAACTAATCACCTTTTCTTTCCCCCCCCCCCTTCACATACATATTTTATTGGTCCATATACATGTACTTAATAATAGAGGTATTCATATTCAGCACCATCCATTCTCCATCCCCCCCCCCATAAAAAATAAAAACAAAGACAATCAATGCTGCTGGATACACACAAATTCGTTGCCATGTTGTAAAGGAGAAGTCACAGTGATGTAAGTTCCTATTTCGTCTACATGCATCTACATGTATGCTGTTCTTTCGTCAGTTTTCACTGGATTTGTCTTCCGACAGCGAGGGGTGGTATGGGCAATATTTACAGTTCGACCCAAAATACTCGTACATGAGGAGTGTTTTGTTGACATTTGAAATGGCATTGTTTGGTATTTGACGATATGTGTGTGGGACAAGGTGGGGGTGGGGTGGGGGTAGCTATGAAGATCATGCACTCTTGGCTTTGCTGATTAATCTGCCACTTGCAACATGAGGCGCGCACATACACTGAAATATTTCTTAGTTACCATGACAGCACTATTTTTGTTTCTTTGTTGGGGGAGGGGGCAGCCGCGCATAGGTACTTCTGTTTCTACTGAAACGAAGTTTGTATAAGATATATGAGTGCATTGTTTAAGGAGCACTTGCAACACTTCTAATCTCCACATATCAACATGCAACCAGCTCCCTCTTTACCCTACATAACTTTAAATAAGAGGGACTAATCAATCTGAACTAAGGCTGTCATACAATATCACACCTGAGATGGAACTTCACTTATCACAACAGTATGTAGGAATCAGCAGTGATACATTATCCGGTTTTCAGAGTGTACAAAAAAAAAAAAAAAAAAAAAAAAATCAGCAATCTCTCCTGTTCTAGTCACTTTTCAGAAGAGCGAAATTCACAGGCCAAAGCAAGAAGATGGATATGGGGAAAATATGTTGTAATATCACACTATTCGAGTGGTGCCCTACGCTGCGGTTGAATCGCTGCCTATTGTACATTCCCGCTATGTACGAGACCATGCAGCCTTGGAATTTACTCCACGTCTGCCGGCAGAAATTCCAGTAGACACCGGGAGAGTGTGAGGGTACTGAAAAAAAGGGTGGGGGGGGGGGGGGGGGGAATAAGGGGTCAGACGGGATAAGATCACTCGCTCTCTCGCCTGGACAAGGTGTCCCGACCGTATTCTTCAAAACAGACATTGGGGAGCTAACGAGAAATGAATCGATGATTGCTCCGAAATCGGAGCAGTCTTATCTCTCTCCAGTCCAACGCGGTAATTCTAGTATCTAGAGCGTGCCGCAACGGGGCGCCGCGGAAAGGGCGCAATATTCGGCAAATACGATGGCACTTTCGCTCTCGCCCTCTCTCCCCCCTTTCCCCAACATCCTGCTACTTGGCGATTCTGAGCCAACATATTCCAGCACTCATTTTCTTCACCATTTTTCTTGGTTTCTCCAGGCACAGGGCTGGAGACTGCCATTATTTGCGTTGGATCGACGGGGGACCGTGAGTCAGCAAACTGAGATCGTCTGCCGAGAATCCTCTCGAATACATAATTAACGCACCAAGGCATGCTCCCGAATATTAAGATTCATATTATACCCAAGATGCCTGTGATGGCCGCATCAAAATTTGTAAAAAAAAAAACAAAACAAAACCTTGGGCATGAAAGAATGAGAAAATGAATGGGCTTGAATGATTTGTATTGCTCTTTAATTCTTTTACCTTCTGGTAGTACCTACCCCACCCCCCCACACACACCATCAAGTTCAATATTCTGTTTACTGTTACCTCAAGGCTCTCTATACATGAGATGTACTGCCCCCCCCCCCATATTGTCTATGTGTGCTACATGAATATTCATTGGTACAATTGATACCATTACATAACTTTTGTGGAGGCAAGTAAGGAGTCAAGACACCAAGGCCCGAATTCACGAAGGTGGTACAAATGAAACCATGGTTTAAACCATGGACAAAAACCATGGAGCGCCAAGTGACGCATGGAATATTTCTTTACGAAATCAGTCATTTCGTCGACAAAATTACCGTTTCGTTAACAAAATTATCATTTCGTGGACGAAATGTTTATCTAGTTATAAAATGTTGTCATTTCGTTACAAAATAATCATTTCATCGGCGAAATGACTAATTTCGTAACTAAATATTCCATGCGACACTTGGCGCTCCATGGTTTTTGTCCATGGTTTAAACCATGGTTTCATTTGTACCACCTTCGTGAATTTGGGCCCAAGAGGCTGGTGGAAGGGGCGTGGTTGACATATGCGTATGTTTGGGGGTAGACATATATCTATTCTTTGGTCTTTTTATAGAAAATTGTCTCCCTGGATTTTAACAACCCCAGCACATAACCTGCTCATCTGAAATGGAGGGGGTGTCTGTTGCGATAGGCAATAAGTTTTTGTAGTTATCCTGCAATGTAATCACAACTAGACAGTGGCGGATCCAGGCAGAGATGCACTGGGCGTGCCCCCCCCCTTTATTTTTTTAAACAAAAGAAATAAAAAGAAAAATTGGGGGGTGGGGTGCCTGTGTCCCCTTTAATTTTGTAACGGCGCCCCCTCTTTACGGAATTCCTGGATCCGCCCCTGCTAGAAGTCCATTGTATCTGTTGCCTGACATAGCAAGACAAACCGACGACATATTTGGGGACACAAGACTGCCTTGGCATCACCGATCCTAGACTACCTTGACACAAAGTGCATTTGGGAAAGCTTGACGTGGGCTCTGGCTAAATACGACACCATTCATACATAGTTGGTGGTGTACAAGTGTTCGATTAAGCGTGAGGGGCTGAACATGGTCTATCATTTACTCGAGTGCGAGTAACATTTGACAGACAATACTAAGCTATTGAAGCCAATCTGAATATTTAAGAGGTGCAAGTATACGTCTTTGAGATTATGGTGGGCGCATGGTGAGTGATCAGATATTATCAAGCTTTCAGCGCAAAAAGGTCGTTTCTCCCACTATCTTCTTGAAATAGGGTTTTTGGGGTTTTTTTGACTTGCGAAAGCTGGGACTGACTACTTCTCTACGGGAGATGGCGGCAGACGATGAATGAAATGGAGGTTTTGGGAGCAGAAAGACGTACAAGGTTCACTCTAGAGATAGAGAGAGTGGGGTTTCACGACCTTTCTGCTCTCACAAAGCAGAGAATGAGATGGTACGCATGAGATGGAATGAAATGGGGGAGCTCACCAGACACAAACGTTATCGTTTTAGGGAAGCGGGGGGGTGCGATCCAATGCCGCAATTACCTGGTGAACCGGGTTCATGAAGAAAGGCTGAGTGTTTGATGATTAAGATGGTAGTAGTAGTAGTAGTAGTGAGTAGTAGAAGTAGGACACGAGTAGCAGTAGTTGTGTAGTGGCGGTACGTTGTAGCCACACATGCCATTGACAATTGTAGGAGGTCGACAAATATTATCATGTACACATGTTAGAAGGTACAGGGATATACACAAATTCGGGAAGGGGTCAGGGGGAAGAAGGGAGCATAAATATGGAGGGGTGGGATTGGGGAATACAGGACAAGTAGGGTGGTAAATAAAAAGAACAGATAACAGATTCGTTACTCAATATTTACCAACTGTACATATAAGGCACTGCGACTGTGAAATACCTATGGGGCATTCACTTTCAGGCACTACGAATCCAAAAACTAAATGTTAAAAAGTGGAATTTGTGCCTCACTACAACTACATGATAAAAATGTGGTGGTATCAGTAATAATATATTTCTTGCATGCACTACAGCAGCGCATTCGAATGATCATTTTAAAACAAAACAGTTGTTCCTTTTTCTTCGAATCTGTGTACAATTTCATGCCCTGCCAGTATAATTTGGAATGTGTCATCAACTGGGAACAATGTTACAGTATAATGGTAGCTACATGTATTTCTTTCTTTTTTCTTTCTTTTTCTTTTTACATGCATTGAAAACCCAAATGAACCTATAAAGGATAGCAAAACGTACTTCTTTAGAAACATGCTTCTTATATACAGGACTAAGTGCCCGATATCTGTTTTGTTCTCTTTTTAATCAAGACTTAATGTATAAGCTACACATCAACGGGTACCTTAGAAACCTTGGGACAATCAGTCCTAGAGCAATCATTTGTAGAAATGATAAATTGCTTTAATTCACGGCACATCTCTGCACCCCATTGACTGCAAAATGCTGTTAACATTTCCTGACTTAAACACCGAAATCATCCATTTCGTTGTCAACAGTGCCTTCACTCCAGGAATATACACAAGTATGACCAAACAGTGACATTTCATACAAAAAGAAAATATATATACAGTTAAATAGAAGAAAGTAAGTGTCTAGCAAAACTTAGGAATATATTTATTCACACGGAGAGAAAAAAAGTTCTTAAAGTAGAACATGCTAAATAATCACAGTAGAAAGTATTGCTCTCAAAATATAGGTAAATGTGTGTATATACATTAAAATAGCTAAAAATACATTAATAATAATATTAGAAGAATTTACCTGGGTCTGAAATGGCAAAGATAGAAATAGAAAACACAGAATTGTACATTAAAACTTCCCCTTTGAATGCCCCAACATACTTTTTGTAAACAAAATGCAATAAAGATCAGCTCCTTTGCTACAGTTTCACAAAATAAAATAATTGTTACTGAATTTCTTCCACTTGGTCTAAAGCAGCACAATTCTGACAGTTTTGATCAGACATTCTGCCTGAAATCAGATTTAAGCTGGGCACTGTGCTGAACTGATAACTAAAAATGAGTCTGACAAACAATAGTCTGCCTTGTCTCTGAGTAAAAATGAGATTAAAATATGTACCAAGACAACAATATGAATGAAAATAACTATTGAACACACATCTGTTATATGTACACATACAAAGATAGATATATGTGTGGCTCATGCTCAAAGATGATATGGTTTTTACTGCACTAACACTAAAAGAACAAGAAAATGGACATGAGCACTAGGGCCCTGGAAATAATGCTTCATAACTATTCTACAAACTTTGCATAAGATTTTTGTCAATGTGTGTTGCTTTTTTTTTCAGATTCAAATTCTGTCTTTATAATGTATCAATCCGGACAAGTCCCAAAACACATGAGCAATGAATTGGACAACCCTACTGCTCTCTATTCATATGTGCAAGTAACTACGTTTGGATCAAAGACATAGTCTTGTTGGTAAAACTTTATTTGGACTTTTACAAACAAATATCGGCACAAATGAAACTACCATTTGAAAGGCCATTGGCATAAATGCCAGACGTGTGATACATGTAATATGGAATAAATTTGCCAACTGTTCATGCAGAAGGACGAGAAGTATCATTAGGAATTTAAGTGGATACATTCACTTATCATAGCAAGTCTTTAGAGTGAAATAAAAAAAAAAGATACCTAACACAACAGTGACTAATACAGTAGAAGGTTCTTTGGGAGCAACATATTCAAAGCAATAACTGAGAAGCAAACTCAATATCAGCTCACATGTTTGGGAGAAAACTCTTTTCAAATAGTGACACGATCGGATGTACACTCATTCGTAATGTGAATAGAATTGCAATTTGATTTCGATATCTGCAGTTGTAAGCATGGCAGCCCTCAAAATGGTTTGTATGACAAGTGGGCCCACGCTGCCTTGGCCATGAACTTATTCACTTTAGGAGAATTCTTTCTGGTAAACTTTGTATGCCATAACTAATGTCTCACTTACGTGGTAGATACTCAAACAGCTGAGCGACAATGTCATCAGTACAAATATTTGGCATAAGCTGCACATATGGGGTTCTGAATTTGAACTGAAATTTGAGATTTCAAGTGTGGGGGACACAATCTACACTATACTTTCATTTTTTCCCCCTGACATACCAAGGTTATGCATTTGAAGACAATAAGCAATGACAGACACTTAATTTAGCACGGGTGGTAAAACAAATTGGCGTTAGATGTGTTAATGTTAATTGGGGTCTTTTGGAATCGAAGCTTGGGAATGCCCGGGGGAGTTTCGACGAAGGGGGAAAAATCGGCGGAGAGTTTAGCTGGGGGGGATTGCGGGAGGCCCTCTGGTGGCGGGTACAAGGGCGCCAGCAAAGCTACAGACAGTGGAGTTAAATATCATCTCTTGTTTCACGTCGTCTCCCTTGACCCAACATATCTTGGTGACAGCACATCTCCAAATTCTGAGGCAAAAAAAACCCCCTCAGATTTGAATTAATTTACATTACCCAGTGATTCATGACCTCCTCTCCGTCTTTTTTCTTTCTTTTTAGGGGGGGGGGGGAGGGAAGGGATCCCATGGACATATTTTATATACAACGTGTAAGGCTAATTCCTTATAACCAAAAACACTACGATATTAGCACCCCAGAAATTTAAACAATACAACTCTTGCAGCAGAATTTGAAGAAAGAAACACAATGCCGATTCTCCAGCTCCAAATCTTTGTGAAATAAAAAAACATTAAAACAATGTATGCTTTTGTCGCTTATCTGTCAGTTAGACAGAAATTTTTCATATGATGTCAAAATGGCACCTTTGAAACAAATTGTGAATGGGGCTGGCCCAATTTCGGGGCTCAGTGATTTTTTTCTGGCAGACCTAGCTCTCCAAATAAGCCACGACAGGATGGTGCACAGTATTCCCGAAAAATTTACCTCCCACCATTCTTTGTCAAAATAAGGAGTATATTTTGTGAAAGTCAGAAGAATTGGAAAAGGGGTGTACAGTGGTGGGATTGGGATTTTTTTTGTGTTTTTTTTTGTGTGACACATTCAGCATATTCTTTCATAATTTTCGTTATTTTTGTAATTTTTTTTAATCTTTATGATTTTTTGGCTTGGCTAATTATTACCTCCCCCTCCTCCTCCCCCCAAAAGACTTCTGTGTGTAGCTGACATTGGGGGACACCTGTCTTTATAGCAGGCCCAATTAACTGACAATGAGGGTGCCATCCAATCTCAGACCCAATATTCTGCACCAAAAACCACTTCCAAAACAGCAGCCTCGCCCCCTTACTATGTATTGAAAGGGATATCCTCTTTATTTCTGCCTACATTCATGATTTAAAATGATAAATATCTTCGGGAACATCTACAAGAATAAGTTATAACGTCTCCTTAAGAAAATGGGAACCCAATTTTGGACAAAGTCCCCCCCCCCCCCAAAAAAAAAGAAAAGTTCAGAACAATAAAATACCATGAAGTCATCCCTATGGCTGAATCACTGTTCCTGGTCAGACAGCTACAATGTAGGTATATCACCTGACTGTTCCCTCACTAATGCCTGCTCTGAGCTGCCATACTTACCATCCACAAAGGTGATACGTTCACTCTCCTCAACGGGGACAAAGTCCTTGAACCACAGGATCTCGGGCTCGGGGTTGCCGGTGGCGCCACAGTAGAGGGTGGCCGGTCGGTTGTTCTCCACGACGATGTGCCGCGGGTTCTCGGTGATCTCGGGATAGCCAGCCGGCAGACTGTCCGCTGTGAGGATAAAAAAAGATGAGAGAAAAAAAGCGAAATTTGAATACATGCAAAGACTAACTGCACATTTGATTCTTTGATTTTATTCATTTGTCACATATTGATATTTTGCTGTGACATTTTGAAACACAGCAACAACTTCCTCTAAAAAATGTCCTAGACTTTAAATGCCATGAGTATACTCCTCTTGGATTTGGGCTGGGAAAAAGGAAGGAAAACGTCAACAATAAGAAGAGAGTGATAAAAGAAGGAGGAAGTTTGCCCACAAAAAAATCAGATCAGCACAGCGAATGACATATGCATACAACACTGGACAAATTTCTATTGGAAGCACTGGAGAATTCACTCAAATAGTGGAAAACCAGGACGACTTTTAAAGTCACTTTTCTCAGTGCAAATAGCCCATAATAATGTTGCAAGATGTGCTAGCTGTTTCTCCGAAAGTAAATTTACAAGTTTGTTTCCAATTGTCGATCCATTAGGGGTGATTGTCCGGCGTACTTGAATTTCCTCCACGAGATTGGCCTACTGCTGGGAATTCTGGCTCACACCTCTCAAAAATGAACCAAAATGATAGCAAATATTCATCTTCCAGCGTCACAGGGCGTTTTGCGGTTGCCCGTGCAGACACGTTAATAGCGAGAAAGATCAGAGCAAGCCAATCTGTACCTGAAACGGGAGAACCCCCCAGTGAAGCACGCTGGAATAACGATGCGGGGGAAGAAAAAAAAATGGGGGAAGGGAGAATATTTGGATGAGGCTCGCATCTGATGGATGCTCCTCTCACGTAAGATGAGAATTCGCTGGCTATGGAAGTTTATTAAGTACAAGAAACCACAGGACTCCAGAGGTATCCTGACAAGCACCGGAAGAGACCAAGAAAGGGGGGGGGGGGGGGGAGCATTGCAAATCAAATGTGGTGGAATGTTTCATCTGGCCACCCCTTCTCGGGGAAAGTGGAATCACCCTCCATCCCCAGGTGAACAGGAACCTGTGTAAATACACTCTGCAAAGGAGGGAAACAGGACTAAAAATGGCAAATATACTACAAGGGTGCATCCTTACTCTCTCTCGCACGGGCATGAGGGAATATTCCGTCACCGGCCCTTCGGGGAGCAGGCGGGGACGAAACGAAATCAAATTCAAGGGGCGATGCGGGCAGGCATGGTTGCTAGGGCGTCCCGGGAGCGAGCCAACACTCCAACTGATGTAATCTCATCTTCGAGAGGGACTTTGGGGGGGAGACATCGGCCAAAACAAGATTTTGATTGTCAATAACATAAACTCAAGACTCCACTCTGCTTGGCACGTGCCGTATGAATAACTTCGGTGAGTGAGTGTTATTGCCAAAACTTCACTCCCGATGAAGCATGAAAAATGGGATGACTTTATGAGTTTTAAAAGAGCAGACGAGGAATATGGATGATTACGGGGAGATGAGGTGGCTGAACTAGAAGGAGAAGCACTGCACATAACTAGCTTTTGAAATGAGTAGTGCCAATCAAATAGTTGCAAACAATGTGTGGCATGGGAGCATGCGTCTGCTGCTTGTGATTTTAAACGATGTCACTCCAAATTTCTCACAATATTTAGAAAGAGACGAGAGCAAGAAAGAGAGAGAGTGAAAGAGAGAGAAAGAGGAAGAGATTACACTCTGCAACTGGAGACTAAGTGTTTGAAACATTGTTGATATATCTGAGCATAGTTACAGAAAATTACAGGAAGGATATTGCAAAAAATTTCACTCTTCCTATTCTAAACCAAACTGACAGGAAAGTAATTGGCTAATCGCCTATGAAACTGTGTGATGATGATAATATGAAGTACTCCCCCCCCCCACATACTTTTGTTTCAACAACTCTGATTTCAGTGGTTTGTTATCCCCACCTTTAAGTTCTAAATGTGAATGGTGCCCAAGGGGGCGCTATAACAGCGAAGAGTGATGTTGAATCTATAAATCCTGATTGATGACCCCATCTCTCTTTTTCTTCAAGACTCTTTTTAAGATGTGAACTGTGCACTCTAAGAGGTGTGACAAGTTTAGAGAACCTGGGCGCTGAACCTGAACTGACACTGAGGGGGTGGGGGCTGTTACGGGCATTACAGGGGCGCTGACTCCTCTGTTTCGACACCATCCGTCCCTGTCACTGGATGGGGCACGGCGAAAACATTCTCACCTTCCGAATCAACCCGGGGTACTTCTGATGCTAAAACGAGCGGAACTGGCCCGTGAATTTTGCATGTCTCATCGACATAGCACTACTCGTGAATCGATGTGCACCAACAAATCTCCAGTCTCCTTTCCCTTCCTAATTCATTTAGAATCTCTTCTCTGAACTTGCACTTGCACGGAGCTTGCACGTTAAAACAGGGAAGTGGAAGAGTCTCTCTTCCATCTCCCTGGTCAAAAGTACGACCAGAGATTATTCCATACAAAATCCTCTTCATTATAGCACCACTACTTTCGTAGCCATTCCGAGAGGACACTTGTTGAAATACAGCTAAAATAAGTTGGTTTCTGATTGGCACCCACCACCATTAATCCCCAACCCTTTTTTTATTTTCATAATCTTATTCCGAATGTGAACACCGCCATCAACATCCCTGTTCCTGGTTGCCTCTTTCATTACATGACACTTGAACTGTTGTCGGGCAATTGTCCTACTTTTCACTTCTACCCCGCCCTCCCCTCTACGTCTACTCTCTTTCATTACGATTTTAATTTCTCTCTCTCTCTCTCTTTCGCCCTGATGCCTTTCTGCTTTTTTCCACCCTCGGTCAATGTCTCTAAACCTTTGTAATGAACTCAGCCTTATCCAGTTTGCTTGCAGTAACCTCTGCGTGAACTTGAGATGGTGGAAGGTGGTACTTGAAGGCGCTACAGCTACCGACACATGGCTGAACGCTAATTCTACCTCATGGCCTCACCTTCACAGCTCTCTCTCTGGACAGCCCTTTGGGGGGGGGGGGGGGGGGGAGAGGGGCAAAACATCTGACGTGAATGCAAAACAATGAAATCTTACGCCGATGTGATAATCAAACAAACCTTGAACCGCTCCACAGAGAGAGAGAGTGTGAGCGAATGTCTGTGAAAAACAGACGGTGCTCCTCCTTCCCCGAGCAAAAACTCTCGGCCGAAGAAGATGCTGACAAAGTCGAATGGTGTTGATCATTCATGTGAATCTCATCCTTTGACTGTGAGTCCCGTTTCTATAGTGGATTGATATCGGTGAATCGATCCTCTACTGTTTATACCATCACTAGGGGCAAAATGACAGTCTAATGAGACAGGAACTTTTCATTTCTGGAATTTCTTCCAAATCTTTCCCCAAGAAGAAGAGGCAGAGATATGATATGAGGGATGCCGAACCATGGACATCCCGATGTGACATTTCATATTTTTTTTTTGTATGGCAATCTGATAGAACTACTGTACTACTCCAGTGATGTATTATTCTTCTGACAGTGAACTCACACCTTTAGTGAAATAGTGGGCACAAAATGTCCAGCCAGCTGCAACCCCAGCAATTGCTCCACCGTCACGCCAAACCAGGTGAAGGAACGTTGGAGAGCGTAAACTGTGGGAGACCCGTGTGCGAAGTATGATTCAAAAACATCGGGCCGCAGCCAGTTCCAGTTTCCCAGGCCGTGTTTTGAGGTGACTGGGAAAACGTGATGGGAAAATAAATATCATCTCCCCGTCACACATGATCTTCTCCAAAACAAACACCTTTCATACCCCGGGATCCACTTGTAAATCATCTGTGAAGCGTGTCGTCGGGCCGGGACCGTTTGCTCGGCCAGGAGAATGGGGACAGTGAGGGGGAACGGGGGCACGATGATATGAAGAGAAGAGAGGCGGAAGATGTTCACACAGAAGGGGGGAAAAGAGAGAGAGAGAAAGAACGAAAGAAAAAAGGACAGAGGGAGCGATGGAGAAAGATACAGACAGACAGACAAACAGACAGACAGATATGAAAACCCAAATTCAAATGTTTTCATATTTTTCCTCTGAAAACACTTGGGAGGTAACAGTTTGACGCTTTGACGTAACTCGATATTCTTTAGGAGTTATGATGGACTACAATACGAGGGACTACGTCCATTAGGAGTTGACAAGATTTAAGGCTGTTTTGGCCATTTCTAGTGAATCAAGATGACAATCGGATACCAGGTTCATGGCCACGATCCTTGCAAAGCCGACAAGACTTACGGCTATGTGCATTCTAGGTTTACATCGACATCCCAAAACACTTGCTGTAATCAGATATGGCATTAAAACAAGCATTTTTTTTTTCCTCGTTGTAGCAGATATCATCAACTACAAGTATGTATACCCGTGGTGATAGTGCTCATTGTCTGGTAAATTTATTGATCTGATTTTGGTGTCTTTGGAGGACATTTGATGGGAATTCAGTACTCTATCATTTTAGGCAGCCAACAGTATTCTGCATATATAGTAATATTCATTTTTTGGTCAAATTTCATTTATGTGGTGTACTCATGACTTTACGCAGGAAAAGCAAAACACACACACACAAGAAATCAAATACGTAGGAAAATCAAATTCTTTACAAATTGAAACAAAATCAGAAAGCACAACTAAGGACCTTTCTTGCCTGTCTGTCATCATGCATTCATCAATAATAATAAACTGCTAAATAGATATGAATTGAAAGTTGAATCCGTACTGACATCTTATACCTCAAGTACACTGAGGTTATAATCTTTGAAACATTGTTGGAAGAGGGTGAGGGAAGCTACGATGTAGCTGTGTGAATCAAAGGAGGGTAGCTTACATCTACATTTTGTGGCATGTGTGTCACCCACTACACTTATCATATGCTGTGAATGTGAGCCAACAAAATTGGAACTTGAACTTTTGTGTGTTGTGGACACAGACGGACCCCTGTAGAAGTTTGAAGAAAGTGAAAGGAATTTCACTCAAAGCTGTCACTTTTCATAGCTAGACCAACTGTGGTGGAAATGTAATGATTTGAATATCAATATATTTTTTTTTAGATAGAGGAAGATATACACAGATGGGAATGGGATGAAGAAAAAGATGAGGGGGGGGGGAGAGGAAAAGGGAAGGGGGTGTCATCTTGAAAGAACGATGCAGTGAACGCTTCATCATTAAGCGGAGAAGGAGCCGAGCTTGGTGGCTGCTCTGTGACGACGATGACGACGTGTCAAGGTACTTCCAACACCACCATTAGTGAGAATCACATTTCGGGCATCTCCCCCCGGGGGCAATTTTACCCCACCTTTTCCCCTCCCCTCCCCCCTCCTGACAATCTTATTTCACCCTCTGCCACAATCTTGTTAGCCCCACACTTCCATACAGGGCATCACTCTCTCTGGCCTCCTCTTGTTTTTGTTGTAGGGCCTATTATTTTCTTTGAACAGATTTTTGTTATGTTTTTGTTTTCAATCCATAATGACCCAATTCAAGCTTAGCAAAGCAACAATGTGATCAGTATCATCCCTTTCCCCCTTTGGAAAAGTATCACTCTATACTTGTAAGCTTTAAATCTGCATCAGTAACCATTAGATTGGGGGACAAAGTTTAAATCTATATACCTGTATTTAAGTTATCTAGCCCCCACAAAAAATCATGAAGGAATCGTATCAAATCAACAAAAGGAGTAAAATCAAGCAATACTTAACTCCTAGCACTGCTAGCATACATACAAACAAACACATACAATTTGATGCACAAGTCTTCAAATAGTTGCACAATGCCTGAAATCCTTTTGTCATCAACATGGGGGAAACACCCTACCACATCCTGCCTCCAAAGTATTTTCTGCCCTCATCTGAGTCCCCTCTCATCTCCATTTTGAAATGTTAAGAAACAGTTAAATCAAGACAGTGGCCCTTCCCGACACCTGTCTGAATGAGGTGAAAGACTCTGTAGGCTTCAGGAGCAACCCAGCTTCCCTCGGGTGTTGACTTTTGTGAAGTAGGGTTAAAGAGGGGTGTACAGCCCCCTCACCCCTCCACCAACCTTTTAAAGTCTTCTTTTAACTAAGCCCTTGCTGGATGTGGCTGAGGAGTGAAGGGGAAGAGACACTGAATTGAATTGTCTGCATCCACTTGTGCCCAAACACCTCCGCTCATCCGAGTCAAAACACTTCACCGGTGTCTCCACATCCTCTCGCCGCTCTCTCTCTCCTCCCCCCCTCCCCCCTCTCTTCATCTCAAGCTCTCCCTCTCTCTATCCCCCTTTTCTTGACTTCTTTTCTCCCCTTCCCCTCCCCCCCCCCCCTCTCTCTCTCGTTCCCTGTGGGCTCTCGATTCCAAATGTCCAAGAGATGATGCACTGGGACCTAAAAGCAATTAACCCTTGGAGTGTAACTGCCCATGTACTCGCTCTATCCCTCGGCAGCAGGCTAGTTAATTGGCATTCACTTATACTTCTCCCAAAAAACTTGGCTATTTATGTATAAGGTAATTTAAAACAGACCAGGATGGGGTGAAACAATTGCGACAGTTCTACGCAAAGTGAAACAAGATGGCACGAGTTCACAGGGTGACACGATACCTATCTATGGGACTTCTGTGCCAATCAGAACACAGAGCAGGCCAGTGGATTTTACACCTGCAGAACAAAGCACAATGTGAATAATTTCACCCCCCCCCAGCATTTACCTCAGATAAACCATGTTACACTTTGACTCAGAAGCAATAATTGATGACCCACACTGCTAACACTGCCAAAATACCTCTGAATGTTGGAAAACCCAAAATCAAAGTAGGCGAGAAATGATAGGCAAAGCATGTACTGGCGCGATTAGTAAAGTAAATCAACAATCACATTTAAACGAGCCTGGAAATGAACCGCAATCCATAAAAGGAGATCTAAATATCATCATTTGTACACAAAGGGGGCTAAAGCAATGTTCATATTCAAGGTCTGTCTAATCAGTGCCATTTTAGCTGTGAGGTATTGATATCACACATACACACACTCACACATTAATTTATAAGAGCATTACATATATATGTTAATTTATATTTCTATATCTCTGTTTATCTACACGTATATTCCCTTTTATAGGCACTGGAAGATTCATTGCAATTTAGATGGAAATTAGTTCATACAGCAATTAACATACAGCTCTGCCACCAAAGCACTCATTAACTATTGCAATCACAATCATGGTTAAAATTTGTGTAAATCAATGGGAGGGGTGGGGGAAGGCAGAACCTACATATGTAGTTGGGTCGGCACAAACCCCGCTAGCTCTGCACAACTTCCAGGCGAGGCATTAGCCAGATAAAGAATGGAACCTTGGAATGGAAATCGGGAAGCTTTTCGGCTCGATCACCTTACTCCACACCAATTTGTAAACCCACAAAACATCTGCTCTCTTCGGGTAGAAATCCCCGCCGTAATTAAATCGAAGTTTCGCTTCTCTCTGGCTGTGTCCTGTTCTCCCAAAGCGAACTGATCGTACAGGGGGGCTCTTCAATTAAATCCCGATTGGCGGCATTTTGGCGACTTAACATATGCCGATAAGGCATCAAACTTGAGATGAGACGGAATAATATATCACACATCTCATATTGCCGTCTCTACTTTAAGCCAGGCATTACCTGCATCTCTGCTACAAAATATGCTACATCATCAGTGTGGCATTGACTTACAGCACGATTGCAATTTCAAATGAATCCCAGCAAGGTCGTGAAACCCTTCCTACCAATGTGCGGTACCCTATAAAGTCAAAGGGTGGATTAAATCTCGCTTGTGTAATCACAATCCCGTAGTCATGGAACGAAAGCCCAGAGCTGAAAGTTGGATTACTAAAATATCACATAAAGCCGCATGAAAATTAACAGTCAAGTAAGTATACAGCGGGGAAAGATATACTGTCAAGATGCCACAATATCATCTAAACCATTCTACCCATTGTCTGGGAAATTGTACAGCGGAAATTGCTACAAAGCTGCACGATTTTAATCATCCATGAATACTTCATATACCGGAGGCATGTTACCATGGAAACAGAGTGATATGTCCCCTCTTTTTCTCTCACTTGCTGTAAGAACCGGAGCTTGTGAACACAAGAGGAAAACAGCTCTTGACCCGAAACAGGGAAAACTGAAGAGTCCGACACATCTACACAAACTAACACTCCCCATAACCACCCCTCTCCCATAATAATTCGTTAAATATTTACTTCAACAGCAGGGACATTCATCAAAGCCTCAAACTTTCCTCTAATACTTTTGCATCAGCCCCGCCCACTATATAACAACTTCTTTGTAAGCTTGATTACTCAGGGAGGGGTTATAAAAAGGTCCAATAATGACCAAAGTGGGAAAAATAATGCACATTTCTTGTAGAATGATGGGATTCACCGGAAAAGGGGAGAGGGGGAAAAAAAAGCTAATGGCTAAAAGGCAAGTCTCACTTTTCTATTCCGTGTCTCTCTCCCTCTCTCACACCTTCTCTCCCTCTCTCACACCGTCTCTCCTTTTCTTCTTCAGAGGATTTTTCTGCTTCCTCTTTCTTCGCTGGAACACGGTAACCCGAACTCGCAGCGCGGCGGACATTGAACCGCGACAAGAATCTCGTCATCTTCGTTTCATCATCGCAGGGATCATCTCTCCTGCGCCGGGCAGAAAAAGAAAACTCTTCACAGAAAAGAAAAGAAAAAAGCGAAAGAGAGAGACAGAGAGAGAGAGAGAAGCAACAAAAAAGAAGAAGAAGAAAAAAAAAAGAGGCATTTGCAGCCTTCCTTTAACAAATCTTCATCTATGGTCACATCTGCTTGCTTCAGATGATGGTCCAAGGCTTGCAAGCTCACCTCCCCCTCCCCGGCGCAAGGCAAAAGCAATCATCGTCACATCTTACAGCCAGGTTCAAGAGTTAAGGCCGGATTCGGAAGAAGAGAAAAAGCAACAGAACATAATCAAACACAAACAAGAGGATCGCCTCTGCCGACAATATTTGTTCGCTCTGCAGGCAGAGAGCTCAGCGATCAGGAACTAACTCCGTAACAGCTTCTGGCATCGTATCCCAAACATACCGCCAAAAAAAAAAAAAATACAAGTCAGCAACATATAAATGGAATTGCGTACACCAACATGTCATTTTCCAAGAGCAAACTTGATGGAAATGTGTAGAGAGTCACAGCAGATCGACCTTGAATGGCTCGTAAAATAATAAGTGCTGCTTCCTCAAAGGGTGAATTGATCAACTCACTTTTGGTGCAGAATTAGGGTTTCCGATCAACTTTCAGGAAGTTTTGGGTAGTTGATAAATGCAAAGCTGCTTTGATTTTGGGAGTAAAAACCTGTTTATGAAACTCAGAAAAAAAATGCAATCGCAAATGTGTTTGAACCAGAAATGTGTTGCTGTAGAGTTGATGAATGCAAAGTCGGTTTTGCAATGCATTTATAGCTTGGGCCTGCCAACACCAACCACTGCCAACCACTGCCAACTACACACCTCTGCTCCTTGGGTCAAATTGCGCAATGGAGCTGCAGAGGACAAGGCCTCCAAATCGACTTACGACACAGTTGTTAAAAGCAACAACTCGAGAAACGCAATCTGAAAGGCGTTCGCAAACGCATTCTGAAAAGCGGGTATGTGAACATGCTTCAAACATGGTAAAGTTGATAAATGCAGCCACAGACAGTACATTTTCCAACCATGGGTTTACCATCTGCTTGTCCAACCATGGCTCAAATGCAAAAAACTTCACCATGAAAGCGGGCAGATGGTCAGCCAGGGAGCTCATTCAAATGCTGGTTTGAATTCGAGCCATTGCCATATTATGTTGCATGCAAGTTCAGTTATCAGTGCACCCTTAGATTTACAAGAGGCAGTTGCTGATACATTTCATTTCATGTCTAGTGAGTATTTTATTACCTTACACATTAGTAGTTAAACCCAATATGGAAATGAATACATGCAGTGTACCTCACTTTATCTCTAGTACTCTGACATCTTCATTAGATTTTCATCCTGATATGCTGGATTAAGTAAAAGAAATCACTGAAAATTCCAGAAAACACTGAAAGCATAGAAGACACTCTTGATTCCTGGTTGATGAAAAAAAGATTCTATGACGATCAATTATTCCCATTTTCTTATTTTTTTTTAAATTGCAAGTCATGGGATCAAACTTACATATAAATGGACACACACATACTTACTCACACATCAAGTGACAGACAGACAGATGACACACTGACAAACAGAGAAACCATAATGTTTTGTGTGTGGCAGAGGACAGCGGAAGGGGCAACACAACCTCTCAAATTAAAGTGAGTGATTTTTTTTTTCTCCCCCTGCGCCACACTCGACTGACCCTCTCCGCGTAGATCGTCGCTACTCTCGCGTGTAAACGCATCCTTCACGATTTCAGCGGCCGCTTAGGCACACGCTTTGCCCAGTGCCCGGCAGACCGTGTGATCTTCTCGCAAGCACGTAATCACTACACCGTGTAAAGCAGCTCTCTCTCGCTCTTTTCTGCTTTTTTTTTTTCCCCTGCCTCTTCTCTGCACTCATGTTTTTTATCTCTTCACATCTCCGAGCAGAGCTCAAGATTTCTGGCGTCGGCAAGGACTGTATTTTTTTTCTTTTTTAAAATCATTCTCGTGCGACAGCAACTGGAGGCGATGCTGCAAAAACGTAATTGCTCATTAATGCACTCCTGCATGCAGATTTTTTTTTCTCTCCTTCTCCGAGTGTGTGTGTGTGTGTGTGTATATACGGTATATATTTTTTTGTTTTCTTACTGATGGTTATGCTACTTCAATAATTATGGTATTGCAGGGTTTTTTTTTTGTTTTTGTCTTTTAATCTCTCTTGTCTGTACTGTACTCAACACGCCAGAGTCATACCAAACTATGGTATGAATACACAACAGCGCTAAAAACCGGGTCTGTTACAGCCATCAAGATGGGCACGACACATTTTGGGAATATCACATTAACTGACTACAGATGGCGACTCTCCTTGTTGAAAGACACATGATACCAGCCAATCTGTCTTCTAAGCTCGCTAGCTTGAAATGAAGTGAATACCGATGGGTTAACTTTGTTTTAATTTGATGTCATACACGGAATATAAAATGAATGTTATTACTTGCTTAGCATGCAAGGCCTTTTGTGCGTGTTGGATGAAATTCCGGCTGATCAAACTTTGATTTCTGCAAAGTAGAGAAGATGGGACTGATTTTCATGATGCTTTCATGACACACGATGGAGACAGTGCATAATTAGAGCTCTGCGTGATGTCATTATTGCGATCGCGGTATATGATCTCTTATCGGCAAACACCGTGCCGTGGATCTAGTGTGATGGAGGTGGTAGTGGGAACGAATGAAGAGACAGGGAGTTGAGGACTGTACATATGTATCAGCTAAATTGTACGCCACAGATCGGGGCGGGAACTATGCATCATAATGATGTAGAATGTATCCCCTCTCCTGTTACAGCGTTGTCTTCTTTGGGGGCATCTTGTGTATTAGATTTGGTCTCTCCCTGCCAAGCAGGAAAGCATATCAATTACCCCATGTAATGTCGCAACATTATAAACTATCTATACATGTAATAATGATGATGACTCACCATCCTCTTTCACTAAATTCTTCCTGACTGCAAAAGAATTTCTCTTCTTCGCCGTAAGACGGCTTGATTTACTCCGTAATTGTCCCCTGAAAGTATTGCGGAGTGAGAGTTATTCCGACGTACGTACACCATATCAATTTTAATTCGATGAAACCCCGCAGCGCGAAGCCCGTCTCATCCGAGGCATGTGGGAATGTGAGCACCTGGATAATTCCATTACCGAGCACCCTAATGAAATCAGGCCCATGCAAAGCACTTTTCAAGCCAGAGCATTTTAAGGACGCCATAGTTTGTTTTGTTTTGTTTTTAAAATAAACTTTGGAAAACTATATATATAATGCTTGCACACAACAATAGGCGGTATCATCAACACTTGATATAAACTGACTCAATTCCTCGCCAATTTTCTCTCTGTGTTGTTCGTTTTTCTATGCGTGTGTCTTTTAGTGACTGATGACATGTAAAATGAATTACACGATGGTGGTATCTAATCGATTATCTCTTGAAATTATGTGATCACTTTGTTTGATGGATGGTATTTTTGAGCCAGAAGCAAGAGAGACAGCAGACAGAAACACAGACAGACGTCTCGGCACAACCACCATCCCACTCTCCTGGTCTCATCGGGCGAAAATACTCATTTGCCATGAATCGTCGAGATCATAAAAGGCACATCTCTCGGGGGCCATTAGCCGTCGTTGCCCGCATTAACATTGCAAATAGCATCAGGCAATAAACAAAACAAGAAAATTAAAAAACATCAACAAGAACTCGCCAGCTTTTACGGTGATGGTGAATGCCTAATCACATATCTCTTTCAAACCAATTCCCATCCTGAATACTAATAGACTTTTCAATCATTCAAGAATATAGATTGTGACTGAGATTTACATCTTATCACTTCTGATACACGTTATTTGATTTTTATATTTTTTTAAATAAAGGGGGGCATGTATACCATCTCTTCCCATAATGGATGGAACAACCAAATTGCAGTAGATGGAATGCCATTACTACCAAAATATTTATCTTCATCACCAAGCAAAGCGAACGAAAACAAATAAAGTCCTGTTCTATCCCCAGTAAACTACAATAAGAGAAAGTGTGCTAGCAACAGAAAGAGTTCCTCAAAATGGAATTATCCCCCTCTAAATATGATGAATGAAACCTCATTATAATGACAGCCCTGTTTCCACTACACAATGTCCACCATTGTTTTTAATTCATTTGAAAACAACTCTTTGCTTGATTGGTAAGTGTCTCGTTTCAACTTTTTGCTATTACATACATGTGAACATGAACATACTGGCGTGGATGTTTACAAGGCTGTATTGTATAGCACTTGCCAAGTTAAAATCATAAATCTTTCTGATTTTGAAACAAGCAAGGCAAAAAACTATGGAAGAGAAGAGAAGAAAAAACTCTGGCTGGCTGTTGCACATTTTCTCTGATTGGAAGAGAGAGAGAAAAAAAATTATAAGAGGATTTGGGTGCCATAACTCTTACTGATGATGTGTCCTGAAATTTGGGCAAGAACGACAAATGAGAACATGAGGCATTGCACCTAGATGTGATACCCGACTTGACCTGGCAATTAAAGTGTCAGTTATGTGATCCTGGAATGTAATTTGTCTGAATTTGGCAACCCCCCCCCCCTTCGACTTTCGTGCGTAATGATGACTCTTTGCTCTGCACAGGGGCTGCAGCTTCTACCAATTCAAATTGGGAGTGAAAGTTTGTCCCGACTTCTGGATTGTGTCACGCGTGGGCGTCCTTAAATGGCGTACAAATTCGTCCGAAATTAGTTTTGGTGTTTTTGTCAGGCCCCCGTAACGATGCTCGTTTCAGTACCCTTCTGCGCCCGTGCCCAGGGTTACATATTAAACCTGTCAGATAGCATAAGATTATGACGTCTGATAAATGCCATATCAATTTGCCCCCCTTTTTTTTTCCTGTGCTTCTTGAAGTTCTTTATTAAACCAACTTGGTGTGGGGGGGGGGGGGGGAGGGAACATTTAGGTGTGTGTAGGTACAACACAACAGAAGGCTTGCCCCTGGCATCTCAAAACAGAGAGAGAAAGAGAGTAGAAAAAGAAATTACGGCTAGGAGAAGGGGTGCATTAGCGTTGCATTATGGACGAATGAATTCATGGCTGCAAGAATTATGCCACGATCTAATAGCAAATTTCCTGGACAAATTACTCTATTTTCCTTTCTTTTTCCTTTGAGCAAAGGGAAAAATGTCACATACATACTGCAAGTTCTAATACCATTTTGTTATGGAATAACACAGTTAACAACAACATGATAACCTAGTTCCAAAAGGCAAAAAGTAAGTGTTCTCCCCACCCCCCCCCCCCCCCATCCTTCCATAATTGTGCTATTTTGCTACAATTACCAGTCAGGTGTTGATTAAAGGGTTTATCAAAAGCAACTATACAGTTGGAGAAAAAAAGGAAGAAGAAGTAATTACAACCATGACCTAATAGTAAAAATTGTCCTATTGTGCAATCCCCTCAACTGGCAAACCCATTTGTTACATACCCACAGATGATTTGATTTCTCATAATGCAGAGCGTGCACATCTCTATCTTGTGTGTGTGTGTGTGTGTGTGTTTTCTGGCATGAACACAGTTTCAATTATGGCCTACTTTCTTCCTCCGCTGCGCAAAAAAAAATCTGGCGGTGGTATTTGCACTTCAATCATTCCCGATAACAAATATGATTTCGTGCAGCGGGTATTGTCTGCCCCCGAGTTAATCCTGCTCGGTTACAAAAAAGTCTGAATCCAGGTTGAATTCTTCTCTGTTTTTTCCCCCCTTTCTTTTGTTCCTTTTGGAAACCTTTTTGGAGATAGATGTTTTGAGCCTATTCAAACTGACTGAGGCGCGTCTGTCCGATCATCAGAGAAACACTGTTTTCACGAAAATCTTCCCAAGCTTGCTGCTTTGCAAGGGAAATACACATATAGTTCATAATTTGGCACTCTGGTACATGATGTTGACAACAGTTGTGTAAGCTCATTTCCATGTGCTTTCAAAAATTATTTAGTAAATATATGTACATACATGCACACACACACACACATGCACATATCAATTTCAAACATAACTAGGCCAAGCCAACTCATCACTACAAAAAATGGGGGAGTGCTTGTAAAGCAAGAGCTCATAATTTGAAATGTCATCTACAGATTTCTTTCGAGAATCATTGGGGAATCTACTTCATGAGGATTTCAAATGTTATTTAAAGACCGTACAGTGATACTAGGCATCTATTCTGGATGAAATTATCACTTCCAACAACGTCTGATATGAACTATCCTCTTTTTCTCCACGCACTTAATGACATTAAGCACATGCGGGTAAAGAAAAAAATACCTCCTTAAAGTGCAAACAGAAGCTCCGCAGGGGAGGCAGATGCCACAACTCATTCCAGCTGAGAAGAAAATAATCACCGGCAAGTCGGACCCCGCCTCGCGACTGACGCGCAAAACGAGCACTCGGCAAGTCGTTGACTTTGGAGCAAAGTGCAGCAATGTGGGTACAGTACCCTTCCCAATCCCATCGCCATTTAAAAAAAAAGAGAAAAAAGAGGACAGCAAGAGAACAGCACTTAATGAGAGCTGACACCCCTAATGACATGGAATCCATTGCTGGAAGTACATGGTGTCTTGATGATGTAAGAGGGGATATTAATGACATTTGTAGGCACGAGGTATCCTATATCTTAAATCTGGATTGGCGTGGCAAACTTTGTCACGAGGTATCCTATATCTTAAATCTGGATTGGCGTGGCAAACTTTTGTTCTTTTGCCATGGTTGGCTGTTCAATGCTCTGCTCGTCTTAGAACATAAACTGCTGAGGACGTTGCGTGTGAACGAACATTTGCTCATACTCAAATGACTGTGTTTTTACAGCTCTTGACTTACAAGTGATTTTCTATATCACTTCCTTATATTTTTGGACTTTCTTTTCAGGTAAGTAAAATTCATGTTCAGGTGAGTGTTCTGCAACAACTTGACCAAAAAGAAGTTATGTAGCACCCTGCAGTGTACCTGGTGAGTGAAAATATGCACATCACCAAATGTTCCGCACGTGAGGCATTCCATGTTTCATCCACTCGCGCAAATACGTGAACTCAGAGCGTACCCTACATAATATAAGCTCTCTTAAACACTCCCGATATCATATCAAGCCGGAGTGGCACTTCAACAGCAAGAAACACGAGAGGAGTTCTTCCTTTTCGAGATGCCATTATGCAAACACTGTGGGCTCAGAGAAGAAGACTATCCCCGGCGCCCGTATCGATGTCACAATTTATCTAAAAGGAGTTAAACGTCCTTCAATTTCGTGTATCCCTTCACTCCTGCGTTGCGTCTCCCATGATGTTCGTCCATATTGATTTCCTTGCTGTCGATATCGGGTGGAGAAAAGAAGATCTCCGGGTATGATATCTGGAGAGTTTTCACTCGACCACAAAAAAAAAAGAGAAAAAGTTTGTTGAATCTGAGCTTATATCTCTGCACATTCCTACAGGGAGAAAGAAATCCTTCTGAAGCTTTGTAGAAGAGGCAAGTAAAAAAAGGGCTCTTCTTGTTGTTCTTTCATTCTCTTGTTCTTTCTCTCGTTCTTTCTCTCTGTGTCTGTCTCTCTATCTATATGTGGCTCCTTTTTTTCACCTGAGTGAAGGTAGCACGGGAAAAAAAAAAACAAACCAAGACATCTGTACTGAGATTATTCTTGGAAACAATGGAACTCCGCTACCTCTCGGGCAAGTCGTGGGTTTGTTGAACCCATCTCTGCCGGCTCCCTTTTCGTAACTCGGCCCGACCGATCCTATCTGAGGACCAGCCAACCCCTCGAGCGGCGAAGAAAAGGGAGCCGATACAGCGGCCGCAAGAAGGAATCCGCCGGAGTCTCCACTATCCGAGTCCTGTCAACAAAGTCAAAAGACTAATGTTTACCATGTCACCGATAGGTCTTGGACGGAGAGGGCCTGTGTGAGAGATTCTTATGAGTCATGACAAGTTGACCTTTGACCTCAGGCAGGCCAGGGGCCGGGCTGCCGCATCCCTGTATCTAATCACGTTGAAGAAAAAAAGAAGGAAGTAAGGGGAGGAGCAGCTTTGAGTGTGGATGCTGGCGATGTATTGATCGGTGTCAGCCAAAACATCCAGGTGCTCACAACATGAAGTGAGTAATCCATCAGATGTATGCTCCTATCCCCATCGCATCCCAACATTCTGAAGTGGATCGTGGCGGAGCGAGTGACAGAGGGATTGGAAGAGGGGGAAAGACAGAAGGAAAAACAAGCAGTAAGGTATCAAAAGCAAGAGAAAAGAAGGTGAGGGGAGATGATGGAGGGAGGAAGAGGAGATGAAAAGTCATGAAGAGGAAGAAAGTGAGGGAAACTTGAGATGAACCATGAGAGTAACTCTACAACAACAACAAAAAAGAATACACTTGTCGCAACCTCCCAAAAGATAGGGAAAAAAGAAGAGCACAGAGAAGAAAGAGGAGGTATATGCAGCAAGAGAAAAGAAGAAGAGATGAAGCAGTATTAGAGAAAAGAAGACAGTTGGGAATCATAGATCTCACATTGTGTGAAAAGTTTCAATGTGAGCATTACACAAACACTCAAAAACCAATCAGGAAATCTGCTGGAGGCTGAACCAACAGAAACTGCTCGCAGACCATATGGAATGAGAAAACATATTTATGGAAGATGTATTACAACAAATGGGTAAGCAAAGCTGCCCAACATTCAAACATCACCATCACCAATCCAAGGGAGGTTCCAAAAAATGATTAGGGATATACCTATGTATCACATACTTCCCAGAGGGCAAATATAATTCAACATTGGGAAAGCTCCTATCCATTCTTCTGTCAGGACAGGATGAGATACCAAAATTTCCAAGGAGCCTCCTATGGAATCAGGGAGACTTGCCAGCTCTGGCTTCTTAACCCGTTGAAAACTAGACCCAAGTAATACTCGGGCAGGTTTCTATGGGAAATGCGTGTTATGGCAAAAGCAGCCCATCCTCAACAGGTTAAGCGATTTTAAGAACTCTTCACCATGCCACAGCAAAAACATATTCAGATTATACAAGTTCATCTTTGGCGGTCATCTTTCATATGATTTACTACTAGTCGTAAGCCTCCACCCTAGATGCTTTCCCTCAAGCTCCGTCCACTCCTTGGTCATAAAATCTGTTATTGTGTGGTGATCAGTCCAAAAAAAGAGAGGAAATTTAATCGGTCAGAACTTCCTAGAAAATGCCTGTGAGTAAAGATTATAAATATGAAAACACTTGACGTCCAGAAGAGTAATATACATGTCATCAAATTGATGACACTCATGGGTTGAGGCTGTCATTTGTAAGGTCCTCCTCTCATCCTCACCATTCCTCCCCCCCCCCCAATATTTCATCCAGATTTATACAAAGGGCAATGACAGCTTTAGACATCCTTATCATAAAAGTGTTCTTCAAATTTTCTCATGAAATTCCCAACCATGCTTTTCATGTCCTGCAGTAACCTTCAGATAACTTAAAAAAGAAATATATCGAATGTTGCCTTAATGTCACATTACAGCAATATATCAAATGTTGGATCTATTTCCCACTCAGCTGCGATGAGTAAGCTTCAACAAGCCAGTTGCTTTTTTAAAAGCCGTTCTACGCACACAAGACCTGAAACTTCCACACTTCCAAATGATCATTCCCCCCGTAATCCAGTCAAAATGAGCTTTTCGGGTTGAGCCCAGTGCGGGAGGGGAAAATAATATTGCAAAAGTTTGGCGCAACAACTCCTACTCGTCATGATGACTCTGGGTGTTTCTGGATGTAGGCGACAAAGCGGACTAATGCCCAGCGAGGTGGGTGAAAAGCTGCAAAGTGCTGTGACTTTGCCGCTTAACTGAGTTCGATTGAATAAGCCACTAATAGAAGGGGAGTAAGATGAAGAGGGGGACAAAAAAAGAGGAGAGAAAAATCCCTCCTCAGGAGTTCAACAAACAGACACAATTTCATCCTTGGCCTGGCCCCTGGCAAAACCTATCAGGCTCAAGGGGAAAAAAAATATAACATGACTTTTATTTGGGTAGAACCTTGAGATTTGGGTGTTAAAAACCCAAGCTTCAGGAGTTTCTGAAAGCTTCACAAGCTTTTGAATGACACCTCTCGCAGCTATGCACACCTTGTCTCTGTAGGGGAAGGCACACATTATCTTTCTGGGAATCAAGTAATGCCAATTCTATTCAATTTGTAATGATATTCTGGTCTGAAGCACAGACCATATCAAATTGCCATGTCATGTGACAAGCAGATGAAATTCCCAAATCAAACAGCAAAGGAAATGTTCTGAATCATAATTACAGAATTTTTGAAGAAGTGTGATTTGCCATTTTTTGAGATATGCTTCGACATTTTGAAGCT
The DNA here is from genome assembly GCF_040938485.1 of Diadema antillarum. NCBI lineage: Eukaryota > Metazoa > Echinodermata > Echinoidea > Diadematoida > Diadematidae > Diadema > Diadema antillarum. The sequence goes on from NW_027271372.1 coordinate 326,535, forward strand.
AACTACAGTATGTGTGGCCAAACCACCATGAAGTTTTATTTCACAGAAATATGACCCGATAGATATGTGCCTTTATTACAGAAAAAAAAAATGCTTGAAAACTATCTTGAATCAAATCATAAGAATAATGTGTGCCTAGCATGTGGTTGGGGGCAAACTGGCTATATTGATTCCACAGGCGAGGGTAGGTATTGGGTTGGGTTCACACTTTTTTAAACAGCTGGGCCCAACTTTCAAAGTTAATTGGAAGTTTGCTAACTTCAATGACAGAAGAGTCCTGAAGGCTTTCCATTTTCTGGATGAACATCCTTGTAGTTGACTACCTTGAAGCTATAAATGGAGATGGTTATGGTCAAGTTCACTGGAGGCTCTTGACCATGGGATTTCTTGTGGTCAAGCCATGGATAAGCTTGATGATTTATGCTATAGCTATTCCTAGTAAGCAGGCCTGTGTGAACGCAGCTTTCAACAGCCTTGTGGTTAGAAGGCTCAACATTTGCCAGCTCTGAATTACTTTTAGTACATGAACACCTCAAACATTTGAATAGAAGTAAGTCTTTCGCATATGTGCCCATACAGAAACACAAGTTGTGTTCTGTAACATGAGGAAAGTGTAAACTAGAAGCTATCTTTGGTATATGCTATCAGAAATTGGAGGGCTGTCATTTCAAAATGAGGTTTCCAGTTTTCTCTTAAATTAATGCTGTACGTAGTATAGGGGTGATCACATGCCATTCACACCACTTCAGACTATTATGATTGTGTGATGCTCAATAACAGAAATGTTGAGTTTTATCATTGATTAATGACAAGTGACATATGATCAAGCTACACGTGTAGCTCAAGGAGCATAATCCCTACCATACCTATTAACTCATCACTGATTACATGGTATGGGTGTGAACGCACCTATTGTTTAGTTTCTACCTTACATTTGTAGCAACATTTCAGGGAGACTGTTATTCCATTTTTCTCCCCCTCAGGATAACTTTTGTACGCTCACCCCAGCCAAATCCCCTCAATCTGACCCCATTCCAGACTCCACAAACAAACGGGTTCAAGAGCGAAAGCTGGTAATACCGGGCTTAGGACCTCAATAAAATCTGGGCAAATACTTTCCACTAACTAGGCGCCATCTAACCCCATCTAACCCCAACCAAAGACAAGCATTGTGATAATGATTGGAAGGGGATAGGGGTGGGGGTTAGGGGCCCTCAAGTTCAAAAACCTTGGAAAAAAACCTTTAAAAAAACCCCAGATAATTGCAAAGCATAAACTCTTCCAAATGAACTAGTGTGATCGCCTCACACTTCTGCACTGATATCCTATACTTTGAAACTTTTAATCATCTCCTCCCCCATCTCTCTCTCTATCCATCACTCTATCTCTCCATCTATATATCTCTATATCTATCTATCTATCTATCTATCTATCTATCTCTCTATCTATCTATCTATCTATTTACCTATCTATCTGCAGTATCTATTTATCTGTCTATCTATCTATCTATTCATCTAAATATCTTTCTAAATATCTAGATATCTATCTATCTATTTATCTCTATTTCTATCTATCTATCTACGCTCTATCTACGATCTATCTATGATATATCTATCCATCTATCTATCTAAGATCTATCTAATCTATCTTTTTTCAGGCTGGGCTGTTGGTGAGATGAGATGGAGATAGGGCAGGCCAGATTTTGTTTCCAGGGATAACAACTACTGCCTCCAATTAGACCACGAAATAACTGACGCTAAGTGAAACGTATGAGTACGTCCAGTTTCTTTGGTTAAAAAAAGGGGGGAAATCCTTTTCTAGAGGCCTAGGTAAAAGATGGGGGAGAAAGAATATGGAGAAATCTGCATAGCTGCAGAGAAAGGGAAAAATCGAAGCTATCACGTATCAAGCTCTCAGACATACAGGACCCAATGTCACCCAGTTTCTCCAAGTATCAAACTTGGCTCAGAGCACAACAAAAACACTTCTTCACTGCGTTGAGTCATAGTCCCCCCCCCCCCCCCCCTCCATTGATGATTCCACTAATCACCACTCAAATATGTACCCCCTTGATGCACAACAGTGGCACGGCGCAATTGTCCCGTTAATCTGGTTTGCTTTCCACAAACGCAAATACAAACCAACTCTGACGAGTGTGTGTTTAGCTTTGAAAACACGCCATTAATCATGCTCTGAAAAAGAAAATTTTCAGTCGTAGCAGTCCTGAATGGATACATAATTCTTTTCCTTGCAGTGAAAAAAAAAAAAAACGCATGGAGGAAAGGGGCGAGCTCTTACACCTCGCTCTCTTTAGCCACTTCCTGCTAATTCATGCAGGTTCTACACTGTGTGAAGATTGGCTCAACTTCTCTGCATCAATCGCATCAAACCAAATACTCTTTTGTGCATGTGTGTGCGTAAAATTTCATTTAAAGGGATAATATGGTTTTGATTGAGATGGGGCTTCAGGTTTTCAACATTTTTTGTGAGATAATGAGAAACCTATGATACATTGTATATGAAAGAGCATATATACATTGTAGTTCTAAGAGGAATTCAAAAGTCATTTGACAAAAATTGGTTTTGAAATGGCTGAGGTATACAAAACAAAGCAATCTTAGTAAAAGGTGGGACTCATCTTTTATTAAGATCGCTTTGTTTTACTTTGTAGTGAATATCTCACCCATTTCAATAATTATTTTAATCATATAAACTTTGAATTCCTCCAAGAATTGTATGCTCTTTAATATTTCATAAGTGGTTTTGTCATTCTCTCACAAGGAGTTAAAAGCTGAATCCCCATTTCAACAAAAACAACAAAAACTATACCATCCCTATGACCACCAGCAGACATATTAGAATGGGGAATCATCAGCAATAATCAATCGTTTGTGCATAACTTCTCTTCAGAGAGAAGCAAGATGAAATGTGGAAAGAAATTTCTCTGCTGTTTACTCCCGCCTCCAAGGTTGGCGCAACGGTGAATTAATGGGCGAGTTCTGGGATGCCGAACAGCTAGATTGTTGCTGCAAATATCAATGGGAAAGATGATCAGCAGCGGGGCAAGGCTGTATTCTAATTAAGATGTATACGCAACTGTGATGTCTGCTATACATATTTTATGGCCGTTTGTAACATCGGGGAACAGCTGAAGGTGCGGAAGAGACTTCCCAAATACTTCGGCCCTCTTTCCAGTGCGCTCCATTACGATGCTTGAGTTCCTTCAAAATTGTCTTCTTGACATACAATGCATTGTCAGCACTCGGTACTGTGCATCTGCAATTTGAAATGGAGTACAGTAAGACCTGAAAACACAGACCAATATCTCTCCTTTTTGTGTGTTCACCTGAACATACAGCAATGAAAAAAGAAATGCCGTGGAAACATATATACCGGTCAAATGGTGCTGGGGTTGTTTGTGAGGTCAAATCAAAAGTCGCACATCAGGTTGAACCGCCAAGGCAGAATGTCAGACATGAAATAATCTGAAGACAAAAAGGTCACTCTATAACACAGAAACAATACAGCCCTGTCTAGCGATGGAAGTACAAAGTAATACCTTGACAGTTTCTTTGCATTTTTTGGGGTGCCTGGTTACAATGATTATGGCCTTTGCGTGTTTGCTACATACTTGTCTGGATATACCATGTTTGTCATCTCTACCTAGAAAGCAATGGAATACTTTACCCACACAAAGTCTGGCCCTGTTTTGTTGGACAGACATGATTGCGCTTCGATGTATTCTGAGATGCGAGTAGTAAAACGGAATGCTTGTAGCATGACTGGACCACAGGCTTTACTTGACCTTCTCTGTGTAGGCCTACTCCTATTTCAAGTGTCCATTTCATGGCTGCTTGCATACTATGAATCCTTTCTCTACTGGCCGCATGAGAATCACAGTCTTAATCATGTTCGGGAGCAAAATTTCAACATGGTATTGGAACGACATGTAGTTTGAAACAATGATTGACATGCAAAACAAACATGTTTTTCAAACACACTCGTTTTCGTTTCAAAGAGACCCATCAATGCCTCATTCGCATGTAAGATCTTTTCAGGCAGACTTTTGTTGTAAATGTGATGTGCCCTTCTCTTTTAGCATGTACACAATAACGGCCAGCAGTGAGTGGCTTCATGTTGATGAGGGAAGAGGTTAATAGCTGTAGCATCTTAACCCTTTATCTCCAAAATAGTGTAACTTCTCCCATTAGGGTGAAACCAGGGCATACTTCAGGCCCATGCACACTCACAGTGAAATACTCCAGTATTTTATAATGTGAAGACAAATACTCCTGCAAAATAAACCGTGAAATACATCGCAACATACCGTGGTCTATTTAGGGTGGTCATTCAAACTTTGCATGAAATATGCATACATCACCCACCGCACTGCACTTCCTGTATTCTCGTATTATGCGTATGCACAGTGCCTACAATGTACCTCAGAAAGGTGTACTTTCTGGGCCAGAAATGCCACAGTTATTTCGTGAATGAGAACGGCATCGACTGAAATACCGTGGTATCTATATACCGCAGTATTAGGCCAATGAGGATGGTGACAACAGATTACTGTGGTATCGAATACCACTGTAATTTTAATGGGAATGCATCTCCTGATCCCAATAAGTAATGGGCTAATAATGATCATTTGTGCTCATGCTCTCTCCCTCTCTATCTCTTTCTTCTTTCAATCAAGTTGTTCTTGTCTCTTTCTTTTTCTACAAAGCTGAAAAAGGAAGTCTCTTCTAAAGGCCAGTGCCATGTCTTGGGGCTGTCTGGAACTTGACGACAGTGGTGACTTGAATAGGAGAACTTCCTGGATGAACGGCATCATCTACGAGACCTTAAAAGACATGACTGAATATTTATCATCCTAAACAGGAATAAGCGGTGACATTCCACACTTGTGGGAAATGGTGGGTTGTTTATCATTTTTCTTTTCTGTTTCTGTCTATCAAAGAGAAGACAGTGATTTCAAAGTCCTTAAGGGTTTAACAATGCTCCCCTGACATTCGAAAAGAAAAACAAACATGGGGGGGGGGGGAGGTGGGAGAAAAGGCCACATCATCAGTCACACTCCTATATAGGAAGCGTCGCATGATTGCCGGCGCAGACAAATATCGGCACAATTACTTCTCATTTCGCCTCACCTCATCCTGGTGCGCAATGGCCCCTTGATGATCGGCTAAAAGGAAACTCCGAAGTATTTTTCAATTGCACGGCAGGCAGACAAAGAGTGCTTGACTCCCCATGTTCTGGATGACGAACGATAGCAGTGATTTGACGGTCTCAATTCTCCATCTCGTGTTTTGCTCTTTTTTTTGGGGGGGGGGATTTTTTGAAGGGACATCTCTGAATATGACTTTTGTTTTGTTTTTTCCATAGAAGAGGAGGGCGAGAAGGGTAAAGGAACTTATCACAAATGGAATCCAAGACGTAGATGTATGGATGCAAACAAGTTTGATATGAGATTGCTATAAGAGATGCACAAGAAAGACCAGGAAATTTGATCTGGCTTGGTTTCTATACCTTTAGCTATGTTGTCATATGTTCTACAAGCATGTGAAATTGATAGGTTGGAGTGGGGCAGGGTATGAGCATCAAAGACAAATTATTCAGAACCTATCACCCTGATTCTTGAATGCTACACCTTGCTCAAGTAGTTTTGACGCAGTCAACATGCCAAAATATCAAACACAAACTTAGATTTTATCTTTTCTCCCATTTGTATTTTCTTGGGGTCTTCTATATTATTCCCCCATGGACATCAAAACTTCGTAGCAGATTACTTTTGCGATGTTATGCAGGTCTAACTATTTATTGGAACAGCTATTACGTAACCATGGTACTGTTTTAACCTGGACCTGAAAAGCTACACCAGTGGAAAATGGCTGGAAGATGTATGCAGGATTAATAAACGATTGTGATGTGAGGAGTGACAATAAAGGAACATTTGGATGATGTGCTATTAGGCTAACAGTCTATCTTCTCCTATCAGACTTTGTCACTGTCAGAAGAGTTTCCTATGACATATTTCTAGATCACTCATCCCAATTGGCTCAAAATCCCAACACACAAAACAGATGAATCGGAAATTGCCACCTGATCTTTGAAATGATTCATTTCATATTAGTTGTAATATCAGCAAATATTCACATCATCTGTACTACTTGAAATGTACTATTTTGATGTAAATACAAGACATCTTTGCAATTTACTTTATGACTAAAATTTGTTCAAAAATCAATAAACAGAAAACCATGTCCTTACAGTCATCACAGTGGTGTGTATATATCTATGTTCAGGATTTGAGTGTTATCAATCCTAAAGTTTGTTAATTTTTAGTTCTTGTGAGTGAGACATCTAGATCTTACTTTATGACTGTGTAATCAACATTTACCACCAAATACTGTAAAAGTGGAAATTTTCGCGGTGTTGAAATTTTCGTGCATTTCGCGCAACCAGAAACTAGCCCGAAAATAACAGCACGCGAATATTTTTGCTTGCCATGTGTTCCTGTGCGTGATGTCTTGATTCCGCGGAATTAAAAACACGCGAAACTCTTCTCACCCGACCAAGCGCGAAAAATTAGTCGCGCGAAAATATCCACTTTTACAGTAACAAGTTTCTCCACAAAAAAAAAAAAATCTAAATCATCCGGCTTTCAAAAACATCATATTTCCCTAGGCGAGAATTTGGACCTATTCACATTTATAGAAGGTATCAGTATTCCGCGTCTGGAGTAACATAAACAGATTCAGCTGTACAGAGAGGGTTAGATTCATTCCAGCCTAGACATGCATCTCATGCCTCTGCACTCCTGCTCTGTTTTTACTTGCTCTCTCCCGTTCTCACAACAACATCATCACCGATCGCCATGGTGATTGATGGAGGAGATGGGAGATAAATGATGAGAATTATGACGGGCTGGGAAGTGAGAGGCGGTCAGTTGGATGATGATCCTCTCTCTGATTCTTCTCTCTGATTCTCTCCGGTCTGTGATGGATCGGACATTTGTGGAGTGAGCTGGGGGAAGGGGGGGGGGGGGAAGAGATGGTGGGATTGGGGTAGGAGGATGGTGTTTTAGATATAGCAGATGGTGACAAGGGGAGTGATGAATGTGATAACAGTGAGAGGAGCTATCACAGTGATGAACACTGATGATGATGATAATGATGATAAATATGCTTATTTTCATACGTCTATTGAAGATCACTCATATACTACCCTTCATTTTTAAGCCCTCTCTGATGTAGACCAAAACTGCATCATCTGAAAAGGATAATTTGAAGTTACAGGGGCCTGTCCAGAATTTCAGCTCTAGTAATAACTCAATGCATCTTGGCAAAAACACATAAACTATGTCTTTATATATCATTTTCATGATATCTTGCAGTGACCATTCGATACTGAGGGTCAAATTTGTCAAATAAACATTACACTGCCACTATGTATGTGATGAGGCATGGTGCATATATCACATGTACTGCAACTTAAAACTTAACAAATATCTGAAGACAAATTCATATGGACTTGATTTTGTGGCCACTTTTGTTTTTCTTTGAAAGCACTGTGGTACCAGTGTTTTTATAAGATGGCTATTTAGGTAAACACATCATATCATTACCAGTACAGTTTTTTAATCATCTCTTTATTACGACTCATTTCTGTACCCACAAGCCTGAGTAATAATGACCACCCCCTAACAATGGCTATCAATAGCATAACTTCTATATGAATCATATTTGCATGACTAAGTTCTAGATATAAGATATCGGCAAATAATAACTGTATACTGTTGACATAACCCAGTGAGAATGATATGTTTGTTTATTATAGCAAGATGGGGGGGGGGGGGATGGTATGAACCTGTACTTGATGTTGATACCCTTCATCAATGGCATGAAAATAATAAAATCTCTCAACGCCGAACACAAAGGCATTCCATGTTATTGTGGTCTTACCCCCATCGCAGAAATCAGATTATCAGGTCAGATATATACCACTGATTCTCTCAAGGCGGCAAAATATTTACAAGATTTAATATTCTGACAAAAGGTTATTTCAGGGCAGATGCCCTCATCTCCATCAAGCTTAAGATACACCGCACTGCATTCCTTCTGTGTAGCTGAAGTCACCGGTATAATTGTGGAGTCAAGAATTTCACCGAGGGGTGCGAGAAGTCCCTCCCCCCCCCCCCCCCCCCCCCCTCCAATCCAACCTCTTCATCTTTGGTTTCACTCATCACGGCTGACCAAAGAAACTCCACACTGGCAAGAAGCAATCCAGGATAAACATTACGGCAGCACTGAACGAGCGCTTCTCTTTTTGCTCTGAGAGAACCTCGCACAAACTTCTGCGAGGCCGGGGCTACAGAGAATAATAATGACACAATCAATTCGCAATTGACGGACTGCTCATGTCGTTAGATCTGGGCCACGTTTGGACAACCTGATTTTTTTTCCCCTATTTCTTTTTGTTCTTTCAATTTTTTTCCCCTTTTGCTTTCTGGCAATGACCAGGAAATACAGCCAATGTTCAGACATTGATGGCAAAAATACAGAGAGCTTAAAAGACACACAGAGTCGGAGCTATCCAATGTGAGAGAAATGCTAGAGACTGAATGAGAACCTCAAGATGAATCAAGATGAGTGATGCTGCATGAAGATGTTTACTCGGCAGATCCTCGGCATAAAAAATTCAGTCAATATGATTTTCAAGTACCTGCTGCTGCATACTTGAATGTGCTTTTTTCCCCCCTCTGAAATCTAGATCCCATTCCGACCAATGACTTTGCTGTACACAAAACACTCATCCACACAACTCGATATGGGCCGCACATGTGGAACCATGTTTTAAAAAAAAAAAAACTATGGAAAGCCAAAAGCGCAAACATTAATAATTTTTAACTTAACCTTCTATGTGCCCACGCACTTAGCTTGACTTGCCACACTTTCTCATTGACATTCAGTAATCTATCCAAACTTGACCTAGTTGTAGAATATTACAAAGCCCACTCAGGTGTATCAAATTGTGCCTCAATCCAACGGGAAGGCCATCGTAACACATTTGGCAAAGACAGCGCATTAAGGGTTGATAATTAATTCCACAAAAATGATTTAAGATAAGAATTAATCCAGCAGAAAGTTGCAGAGATGATGGAGCTCTTAAACTCCCTATGGTTATTTCCTTTATTTATCTATTTTCTAATGCCAAGTGGATTTGTAACAGAGTGAAAGCAAAAATGATAAAAAAAAGATTGGATGTTAGTCTTCTAGACTGAGCTTAAAATAGGCGAAAGAGCTCGGATGGCATAAATCAATATGAAAAGATAGCTTCCAAATATTGTCCCATGTTCAAAATTAGAGATAATCAATAAATGTACGGGATGACCTCAATTCTTTCAGGCTCACTCATGGACCAACACTTACAAACACATACATTATGTCCCTACTGAATTAATACATTCTCTCTCTCTCTCTCTCACTCTCTATCCCCCTCTCTCTAATCAAACCATCAATAATGCCAAGGCATTTCCCATCGGGTTCATTGATTGGTCATCATAAGCTCAGGGCTACAAGACTACTCTCCGCAGGACCACTCCATTCATTTGACGGGGGTGTTAGAAATCTATAGCTGGTGACCCTCCTGAAACGTATTGATAGATTGAGTACTAGGTGCTGGGAAAGTATGATACAACATGGCTCAGCAAGCCATTTTGTAAAATCATAATTTTAAATTAAAAGTATCCAATCCATCCCTAACCCCCCTGAATCCCCCCCCCAAAAAAAACCCACACAAATTAAAACTAACCCAAAACAAAAAACACAACCAACCAACAAACAACGAAGCAAAGCAAAACAAAGCAAAATCGAGCAAGCTGTTTTCTTATTAAAGTGGTGAAAGTTAAATTTGGGTGAAACAAGTTGTAAAATGGTTAAGTTTTGTGAAGTCCCATGAATTCTGATGGCAAAGTCTCAACAATTCTGATCAGAAAGAATACAGCAAGGGAGAAATGGACATTAAAAAAAGCATGCTGAAATCATTGCACACTGGAATGAATTTATATATGCATGGGACTAGCATCACTTTTTTTTTTCCTTAATAAAAAGAGTAATCTGTAATTTCCCAGTGATTTCCTACCGTTTTTCATTTCCATTTCCTGGCACGAGTCAGTGACATGGACTCATCCAGTCACTGTAGATGTTGTGACGGTCATACCCACTTGATTTTAGCTCAGGATATATCGCATTCTCTAGGAATGAATTATTAATTTGATTCATTCCGAGGATAGCGGAGCATACACGGGAAGAGCGCACAGATTAAGGTCAGTAATCACGGGCCCAATGTCACCGGATAATGGACGGCAATGAAAGGCCAATTTGGATTCCAATGCAATTTTAATCTGCCGCAAACAGCCTGCAAATATAAAGTGACCTGCAAAAGCAGGAGGGGAAGCAGGGATGATGTTGTTGCTATGGCAACCTAACATGGCACTCGTGGAGAGGAGTGAGAAAGAGAGTGACAGAGAGAGAGGGTAGGAGAGACAACACATACGTACATGTTTCTGCTACACGATATAATGTGGTAACCCTTTCACAAGATGCAATGGGTTCTATTTAAGACAGTAAATACTAGAGAAATGTTCCCACCTTCAAAGCCCATCCCTCTCCCCCACACACACATAAAGTTAAGCAAGCTGCAACTTCATATTTTCACATCACTTTCCCCTTGCCATGAATGAATCTTGTTGCGGTGGCGCTGTCGCTACGTACCTTCAGTGACGGTCAGCCTCCCGCTGGACTCCGCCAGGTCCTGTCCGCTGGTGGCCTGGCAGGTGATGGTCTGCTGGTTGTCGCGCTGGACGCGGAGCGGGGCGATGCGCAGCACCGACCCGTGCTCCGTGTCCTGGGTGGTGAAGCGCAGCCCCTTGCCGCCCAGCTTCCGGTTGTTCCTCAGCCAGGTGAACTCCGGGGCGGGGTCGCCGGTGGCCTCGCAGAAGAACGTGGCCTCTCCACCATCAATACCGCCCTCATCGTTAAGGCCCCTGGTGATGACTAGCGCTGTGAGGAAAGACGAGGGAGAACAATTTAAAAGATGATCAGTGATTGTTGCAAATATAAATTGGGGGGGGGGGGAACAAATATTCACGATAGACTATAGAGTCTAGCAAGAATGCTTAGGTTTTGAATACTGAGTCAAACATGTTGATATT